>NC_036873.1:3425390-3590076 GCF_002910315.2 Salvelinus sp. IW2-2015
AACCAAAGCTTTAAACTTCCTGACTGATGTCTTGAGAAAGTGGTGATCCTAACTGACCTAAGACAGGGAATTTTTACTAGGATTAAATGTCAGGAATTGTGAAAAACTGAGTTTAATTGTATTTGGCTAAGGTGTATGTAAACTTCTGACTTCAACTGTAGGTAGAGATATTAAAATGACTATGCATAGAGTAGCAGCAGCGTAGAGGGGGGGGGGGGGCAATGCAAGTAGTCTGGGTAGCCATTTGATTAGATGTTCAGGTGTCTTTTGGCTTGGGTAGAAGCTGTTAGAAGCCTCTTGGACCAAGTCTTGGTGTTCCGGTACCTCGAGCTGCTGTAGTGTAGCGGAGAGAACAGTCTATGGACTGTGTGGCTGGAGTCTTTGACAACTCTTAGGGCCTTCCTCTGACACCGCCTGTATAGAGGTCCTGGATGGCAGGAAAGCTTGACCCCAGTGATTACTGGGCCGTACGCACTTCCCTCTGTAGTGCCTTGCGGTCGAGGCCAAGCAGTTGCCATACCAGGCATTGATGCATCCCGCCAGGATGCCCTCGATGGTGCAGCTGTAAAACCTTTTGAGGATCTGATGACCCATGCCAAATCTTTTCAATCAACCTGCGGGGAAGAGGTTTGGGTGGCTTGGACCATGTTAGTTTGTTGGGGATGTGGACGCCAAGGAACTTGAAGCTCTCAACCTGCTCCACTACAGCCCCGTCGATGAGAATGGGGGGTGTGCTCGGTTCAAACTTTTTCCTTGTATCCACAATCATCTCTTTGTCTTATCACGTTGAGAGAGGTGCTGTCCCTGCCCACACGATCAGGTCTCTGACCTCCTTCCTATAGCTGGTCTCATCGTTGTCGGTGATCAGGCCCTACCACTGTTGTGTCATCGCAAACTTAATGATTGTGTTGGAGTCGTGCCTGGCTGTGCAGTCATGTGGTGAACAGGGAGTACAGGAGGGGACTGAGCACACACCCCTTGTTGTTACCTACCCTTACCAGCTGGGGGCGGCCATCAGGAAGTTCAGGATCCAGTTTGCAGAGTTTTTAGTCCACGGTTCCTTTGCTTAGTGATGAGCTTTGAGGGCCAACTTATGGTGTTAACGCTGAGCTGTAGTCAAGCGATTAGCATTCGCACATAAACTCAGCCAAAAAAAGAAATGTCCTCTCACTGTCAACTGCGTTTATTTTCAGCAAACTTAACATGTGTAATATTTGTATGACATAAGATTCAACAACTGAGACATAAACTGAACAAGTTCCACAGCATGTGACTAACAGAAATGTAATAATGTGTCCCTGAACAAAGGGGGGGGGGTCAAATAGAAAGTAACAGCATTCTTAAAATAAAGTGGTGATCCTAACTGACCTAAGATAGGGAAATTTTACTTGGATTAAATGTCAGGAATTGTGAAAAACTGAGTTTAAATGGCTAAGGTGTATGTAAACTTCCAACCTCAACTGTATACTGTAAACCTTAATATGCTCTAATGTACAATTTGTGTTTACAGTCAGCAATCCAGTAGGACCTGTTGTGTTGATGGCGGTAGAGACTGGACCTCTGGCCCTGGATTGCAGTTCTTGACACAAACCGGTGTGCCTGGCACCTACTACCCTACCCCGTTCAAAGGTACTTACATCTTTTGTCTTGCCCATTCACCCTCTGAATGGCACACATACACAATCCATGTCTCAATTGTCTCAAGGCTTAAAAATACTTCTTAGACCTGTCTCCTCCACTGATTGAAGTGTATTTAACAGGTGACTTCAATAAGGGATCATAACTTCACCTGGATAGTCTATGTCATGGAAAGAGCAATCGTTCCTAATGTTTTGTACACCGCAATCTCCTGTTCCTGCCTCACACTTTCAGAAACAGGAGATGGCTCCTGCCCTGTAAACCGTTCCGGCTCCTGCAAGGCCCCCATTTACATAACACAATACAGTTTAAATTACAATACACAGCCATTTTGATATATTTTGTGTCTTCACAGTCCCTGTTGTGCCGTAAGAAATAGGTTATGATCAATGATAACAAAAGCTGCACTGAAGTCCAACAACAATCTTCCACAATCTTCATACTATCAATTTCTTTCAGCCAATCATCAGTGCAGAGCATTTTGAGTGCCCTTCCTTGTAATCATGCTGAAAGTCTGTTGTTAATTTGTTTTCTGTAAAATAACTTTTTTGTATTTTTTTTTATCTAAAAGCTTGGTAAAAACTGGTGAAAGGATGATTGGTCGGCTGTTTAAACAATTAAAGGGTGCTTTGCTATTTCTGGGCAGCGGAATGACCTTAACCTTCCTCCAGGCCTGAGGGCACACACCGTCTTCTAGGCTTAAATTGAAGATGTGGCAAACAGGAGTCGCAATCTATTCCACTACCAACCTCAGCAATTTCCCATCCAGCTTGTCTTTATTTATAGATACCAACACTCATCTCTTCCACACCCACTTTGCTGAACTCAAAACTACAGTGCTTGTCTTTCATTATTTGGTCCGTTAAGCATGAATATGAAGGCTCAGCATTTGTTGTTTGCATGTCATCCCTAACTTTATCTTGTCAACAAAAAAGTTACCTCATGGTTACCCCACGAATACAGACAGAGTCAGGATTGGCGTTCACCACAGTGCCCTCAGAAAGTATTATTCATGCCCCTTTACTTATTCCACATTTTGTTGTGTTACAGCCTGAATTCAAAAGGGATTAAATATATTTGTTTTCTCACCCATCTACACACAATACCCCATAATGACAAAGTGAAAACATATTTTTTTTTTTTTTACGTGTGTGAATTTATTGAAAATTAAATACAGAAATATCTCAAGTATTCACCACCTAAGTCAATACTTTGTAAAGCACTGTTGGCAGCGATTACAGCTGTGAGTCTTTCTGGGTAAGCCTCTAAGAGCTTTCCACACCTGGATTGTGCAACATTTGCCCATTATTCTTTTCAATTTTTTTTAAGCTCTATCAAATTTGTTGTTGATGATTTTCAGTTCTTGCCATAGATTTTTTTTTAAACAACATTTAATCAATTTTAGAATAAGGCTGTAACGTAACAACATGTGGAAAAAGGGGTCTGAATACTTACTGAATGCACTGTATATGGTTGGTATTTAAAGTTTTTATTTTCTGCCCAGCACAAACACCATGTTCAACTATTCATGGTCTACAATTTAGACCACAATTAGTTGAACGAGGTATTAGTGAAAGGCTGGAACAAAAACGTGTAAACTCCTGTCATGTGTACAAAAAAACTGTGTTCGATCCCAGGCTGGGTTCGGGAGTCCAATAGGGCAGCGCACAATTGGCCCAGCGTTGTCCGGGTTAGGGAAGAGTTTTGCCGGGCGCTCTAGTGACTCCTTGTGGCTGGCCGGGCGCCTGCAGGCTGACTACGGTCGTCAGTTAAACAGTGTTTCCTCCAACACATTGGTGCAGCTGGCTTCCGGGTTAAGCAAGCGGTGTTAAGAAGCACGGCTTGGCGTGTTATGTTTTGGAGGACACATGACTCGACCTTCACCTCTCCCGAGCCCGTTGGGAAGTTGCAGCAATGAGACAAGATCGTAATCACAAAATTGGGGAGAAAAAGGGGGTACATTTTTGTTATAATAATTAAGGGCTGTGTTTCGTGTAGGCTTAATCTGGCATTACGTATTGATAACTGGTCAATTCAATTGATTGGACATAATTTGGAAAGGCACAGGCCTGTCTATATAAGGTCCCACAGTTGACAGTGCATTCTAGAGCAAAAACCAAGCCATTAGGTCGAAGGAGTTGTCCGTAGAGCTCCGAGACAGGATTGTGTTGAGGCACAGATCTGGGGAAGGGTACCAAAACATTTCTGCAGCATTGAAGGACCCCAAATACACAGTGGCCTCTATCCTTCTTAAATGGAAGAAGTTTGGAGCCACCAAGAGTCTTCCTAGAGTTGGCTGCCTGGACAAACTGACCAATCGGGGGAGAGAGGCCTTGGTCAGGGAGGTGACCAAGAATCCGATGGTCACTCTGACAAAGCTCTAGAGTTCCTCTGTGGAGATGGGAGAACCTTCCAGAAGGACAACCATCTTTGCACCACTCCACTAATCAACCCTTTATGGTAGAGTGGCCAGACGGAAACCACTCCTCAGTAAAAGGCACATGACAGCCCGCGTGGAGTTTGCCAAAAGGCACCTAAAGGACTCTCAGACCATGAGAAACAAGATTCTCTGGTCTGATGAAACCAAGATTTAACTATTTGGCCTGAATGACAAGCGTCACGTCTGGAAGAAACCAGCACCAACCCTACAGTGAAGCATGTGTGGCATCATCATACTGTGGGGATGTTTTTCATCAGCAGGGACTGGGAGAGGCTAGTCAGGATCGAGGGAAAGATGAACAGAACAAAGTACAGAGAGAACGTTGATGAAAACCTGCTCCAGAGCACTCAGGACCTCAGACTGGGGTGAAGGTTCACCTTCCAACAGGACAACGACCCTAAGCACACAGTCAAGGCAAAGCAGGAGTGGCTTCCGGACAAGTCTCTGAATGTCATTGAGTGGCCCAGCCAGAGCCCGGACTTGAACACCATCGAACATCTTGGGAGATACCTGAAAATAGCTTTGCAGCAAGGCTCCTCATCCAACCTGAGAGGATCTGGAGAAGAATGGGAGAAACTCCCCAAATACAGGTGCCAAGCTTGTAGCGTCATACCCACGAAACCTCAAGGCTGTAATCACTGCCAAAGGTGCTTCAACAAAGTACTGAGTAAAGGGTCTGAATACTTATGTAAATGTGATATTTCAGTTTTTATATTTAATAAATTAGCAACATTTAAAAAAAAATGTTTTGCTTTGTCGTTATGGGGTATTGTGTGTAGTATGAGGGGAAAAATAATAATAATACATTTTAGAATAAGGCTGTAACAAAATGTGGAAAAAGTCAAGGGATCTGAATACTTTCCGAAGGCACTGTAAATCTCTCGGACAAAGGTGACTTTTATCAATATATTCGCCTGTATTTACCCCGCAACAAATGAAATGCTAATCGGCTGCTAATGTGGCATAAATAACTACAAATGTCATGATGATCTGGACGAGACTGCAAAATCGAGGCAAAGGTAAGAATCTCTGGATTACCTATCCAATGATAGCTAAATGTAGTATTGAATAAATTGGCTAAATTTCTTAATTTACCTGTTAGCAAAGGTGCCAGCTAGATATGATGTGCAGGGATTTGTAGTCTTGCATGATGTCTACTTTGATGCTAATTAGCATTTTAGAATCAGAGAAAATAGAGCTGAATATTGATCAAATTCACCATGTCCGGGAGATTTACATGGTTATCAAAACATCACACCAGGGTAATGCTACACGAAACACATCCCTTGTTATAAATGTTTCTAAAATCTTCAAGGGGAAAAATGAATGGTTGAAAGACGATTGGAACCATTTCCCCGTTTGACCGCTAGGTTTTAGGTATAATAACACCGCCACCACAGATAGAACAATGAGCCAGATATTTCACCAGATGTATTAATGTGAAGCATCCGGTTGGCATTTCCACTCACTTCCAAATATGGTGATGAGAGGAAGCCCAGTGGCCAGAAGTGGGAGAAGATGGAGCAATATGGATTTTCCAGCAAATTTTCTCATCTATTAAACATTTGATCTCCATACAGTTTTCTGTTTCCAGAACTAGAATCTGTAACAGAGTGGATTGTGTTTTGTAGACTTTACTCTTTGCCAAAGTTTCCCCCAAAAATGCGTTGTTTAGAATTGAGTTATTGCACGAGCGCACTTCAGACTATGCGTCCCCTAACGGAAATAGGCAAATAAGTGCTAGAACGCACCAATAGGATCTCACTAGCTTGTGCTTGGCTCTGCCTACCTCCTTGTTCCGCCCACTATGATTCATTTGCCCCCATCGGAAACGACAAGCTCTGGTCTATCTTGGGTTAGTATATAGTATAGAAATATTGGTCTCCACTGTGGGGGTTCGTGGGTTGGGACGTTTTCTTTCCTTTTCCCCATTTTTTTGTATAACGTGTAATGGACTCACACTCCAGTCCAATTGGTGGCGGTAATGCAACTTGTTGGTTGCCAACCGCCATTTAAAACCCAGATAAGTACGGACGTAAACATGACCAAGAACCATTTTCTCGTTAGCTTTTTTATTAGGCCATTAACACGATGGAATTCAAAATATTACTAATTTAACTGCTCAGCATCACATACTTACGCCAGGTAGTCTTTTATTCGCGTTGGAGACAGGACTTGGTTGATAAAAGCTGGCGTTACATGGATAACATCTAACGTTAGCAAACAATGGCCATGGTTTTTCACACTSAAATAGCCTCCATTATGGAGGTGCTAGCGAATGCAGCCGTGGCAGARGTCTGTAAACTCGTAGACGACGACTATGCAGTGTTTCGTTTGGAAATAACTCATAGCCAAAAAGAAAACAGAGCATTGCGGAGGAAACTACAGCTACTGGAGCTAAAGGTGTCACGGGAGCGCGCAGAGAGGACAACGCGAGAGCGCGCACTCTCCAGACGTCCAAGTAGTGTCAAGATCCTCGACCGAAACAGAGGAATGGAAAGAGGTACATTTTGCAGGCCGAGGCAGCGGGGCACCCTGTGTACATGTGTGACTAGATGTGTTAATCATAATTGGGTCTTGGTCAGTTTTTGGATAGTATGCAATAATTCCCCTGATTACTTAGCTATCTTGCACAAAGACACTATCATATTCTAACCATATTCTTGATTTACTGCATTTACTAATTGAAAACAATATGATGAATGGAACATAATCAATCAATCTATAAATAGTATATCAAGAAGTTATGCAAAGTGTAACCTTACATTCTGGTCAATTCTAGACAGTGTCAAAACTCAATATTGTACAATATAGCGTTCAGCATTGACAGTACCTAACCTAACCACGTCTTTCCCCCCCCAATCACACTCTCAGGTGAAGGACATCTCACTGGAGGCCACAGGAGCTTTGTGAAGCCAGCGGGACACAATACATGGAGCGATGACCAACCAATCACTGTTGATGAGGGGAGTGGAACCTCAACCCAGCACGTTATCGTGATAGAGGTTAGTGTAATAGTACATCAAATGTGGCCAGTTCATTTCAGAAAGACTCCCCTCAGCTATTCACTTGCTTACATGTACATCCTTATTTATTTGCCATAGCGGAGCTTGTGAGACTTCCCTATGACATTGTTATCCAATTCTACTCATGTACCGGTAATAACCTCCCCTCTTGTGTCAGGATGCAGAGGCTGCAAGTCCTAGAGGATTGTCCCTGGTCAAGCAGGAGAGGACTGAAGAAGAGGACCCACGACACATCACGGAGGTCAGTGGCACGCCGAACGCCATCCTAATGTCAGAGACTTTAACTGTAACACACAGGCTCTCTCTTGCGCACCGGATCTGTCCACGGATCAGACCCAGAGGGGCTGGGGAGACTGGGCTGTCCTCCTGCTCCCGGCTCAGTATCTACCGATATTTCACCAGAGCCAAAGGGCTGTTAATTCCTGTGTAGATGGTGATGCGTTATACACTGGTGTTGATGATCTGTCTTGTTCTTACACTACAGAGATGGACCTGGCAACATATCCTTGGGTTTAAAGACAGACTGATCTGTCTAGAGGGGACTGGAACCAGTACAGTAGTAGTATATACACTGAAGGGTGCCTAGATAAGAAAGGGGGGGGGTCTGGTCGTAGATAAAGTGGAATGCAGATAGCCACCTAGGAGATGGACACTGACAGGACAGAGACTTCTTACACTACATGGAAAGCTTAGCTTCACATGGCCTTTTCGATCAGGTATTGAACTCAAATGACAGGGCTAGAGCCCAGGTTTTGGGAGAGGAAGCCACATCGGGTCGTAGTAAAGATAAACGGTTCCTCTGCATGTTCTGTAACAAAGGCTTCAGCTGCCTCCAGAAGGTGGTTCCACCAGTAGTTCCACACAGGAGAAATCCTTCAGCTGTACCCAGTGTCACATGCACTTAGCCCAGGCTGGCCACCTGAAGAGGCACCAGAGGGTCCACACTGTGGAGAAATCCTACAGCGGCCCCCAGTGTGAGAAGAGGTTCTCCCACCAGCACCATAGGAAGATGCACCTGAAGGTCCACACGGGGAAGAGGCCGTTCGCCTGTACACACTGTGGGAAGAGGTTCTTAGAACAAAATAGTTTCACTTTGTCATTATGGGGTATTGTGTGTAGATAGCTGAGGAATTGTTTTTTTTAATGTAATCCATATTAGAATAAGGCTGTAACAATGTGGAAAAAGTTGAGGGGTCTAAATACTTTCCAAAGGCGCTGTAGTGAATTAATGACACCTTGAGCTGTCCTAATCAGTTAAGAGTTACCAGCAGGTGCCTTGATAATAGAAAAATGCAGCGTCAGTGGTTCCTGCGCCACAAGCAATTGCTTTGGAGTTGTTGAAAGAATGTTAATATTGATACATCCATAAATAATCTAGACCTACATGCAACAATGATTCACATGATATGCCTAAATTCTTATAACCACATAGGCTAATAAAGAATCACATTTTTATTTTTTAAGTAACCTACATGTTATTTTAAGATATCCCTTTGGAGTGCAATATCACGTTGTTAAAAAATATAGCTAAATGGGGAATGCCTTTTAAGTTGTGAAATTGTGTTTGATTGTGTTTGTTACGAATCCCTTTGGCCCGACAGTCTAGGGGTGATGGTAACGAGACCCATAACATAACTCATGCAAAGTGTAACAGTGACAAAGTAACGGTGAGAACGAAATAACAGACAACTTAATTACCGTCAAACACTCAGGGTTTATTTCTAAACACACGGTAAAGGGGGGCAGGAAAAGGGGCTGAGCTAGACCCAAGGAAAGAAATAATAAGTATCCAAAAATACCCCTAAGTTAGACTAGCCTACTTCACCAACAGCTAACTAACTAACCAAAAATACAGTGGGTGGTCCGCCCAGGTCTAACTAGTGTATTTAACAACGTTTACCTATGGGTAGTGTATGCACAAGGGCAACTTGTCTGGTTACTCCCTTTTCCCACCATCAAACAAACACCATAACCAAACACAATACTCACAGGTGGGGACAAAGTGACATGTAGATGCTAAACCACACAAGAGATCTACAAACATATGGCATTTACAGAGAGATGGCTACACAAAGAGATTGAGCTCCAGAGAACACAACTGATAGGGTTTTTAAACCAAGGGAAAGGGACGGTGATTGGGTAGGAGAAAAGAGCAGGTGTCTTCTGATTAGCGACTGATTGATGACTGATTGGGGAATGATGATTGTCACCTGTGAGTAGGGGAGAAGGAGAGAAAAGAAACACACAGGATGCACACAGAATACTTGTATCCGTAACAGTGTTCGAGGAAAATTATAGGTCTTTCAAACATTTTATGCAACACTTTCGGCATGTGATTTCATGACAACTGAGCCAAAGCGAGTTGTTAAACAGCAGTGACGAGTGTGTTGATATAACGGTACAATTATAAAAATTCTGCTTCAACCTTCAGGTTATGCATGCCAACATATTTGCCAAGAATTAAGAGTAGGCAAATTGATTTTATCAGACAAAAATGAGATCAAACGTTTTACCATTGCAACATGTGATGTACAGTCACATTCACCGTGGTTGTGTGAAGCTTGCACAGAGCCCATATCCACAAACCATCTCAGAAAAGGTCGTAGGAATCATTTTAAAACCTGTTTCAGACCAATAAAAACTCCCAGCTCAGAGTAGGTTTTAGGATGATGTTCTTGACACTCCCCAGACAAACTCTGAGCCAGGAGTAAAATTAACTCATAAAAGTTTCTCTGCTGGTGATCACGACAGTTTGAGTTACTGAAAAGGAAAGACGGTGATGACGCTCATTAACATTGTTGCAAATGATGGGGTATAAACTATCGCAATGAGGCATCGCCAGCTTTGAATGCTATAGCACGCTTCAGACTACAACGGTGAATGTAACTGTCCGTCAAATGTTGCAGTGGTAAAACGTTTTATAACTTTCACCTGACACGACAACTTTTCCTTCTCCTAATTCTTTCCTAATGTTGGCATCCATAATCTTTTTTTTTCTTCTTTTTTTTATTTTATTTTTACAAATTCTGATTTTTTTAATGATGTGATAGGCATATTGTACTGAATCATACAGTATGGTTGTTAAAAGTAGAATTTGGATTGCTGTTATATCAACACACTCATCACTCCCTTTTAACAACTCTCTAAATTACCTTTGGCACAGTAGACTAGGCATCAACTCACCTGCCGATAATGTTGCATAAAACGTTTGAAAGGTCATTAATCACCAAACGCATAGGCCCTAGATGCTGTCAATTGCTTATAAATCAGTTGCCCAACTCATAACTTGAAATAACATGATGTATGTTAATTGAATAATCAAAAGAAAAATGTTATTATTTATTAGCCTAGTGGTTATCCGTATTTAGGCATATCATGTGACTTAGGCCTCATGTAAAATCATTGTCAAAAGCGCAAAAGATAGCCTACTGTTGCATGTTGATCTATACTGAACAAAAATATAAACACAGCATGTAAATTGTGTCCCATGTTTCATAAGCTGAAATAAAAGATCCTAGAAATGTTCCATATGCACAATTTATTTTATTTTATTCCTCAAACGTGCACAAATTAGTTTACAGCCCTGTTAGTGAGTATTTCTCCTTTGCCAAGATAATCCATCCACCTGACAGGTATGGCATATCAAGAAGCTGATTAAACAGCACGATCATTACACAGGTGCACCTTGTGCCGGGGACAATAAAAGGCCCTTCTCTAAAATGTGCAGCATTGTCAAACAACACAATGCCACAGAGTGTGCAATTGGCATGCTGACTGCAGGAATGTCCACCAGAGCTGTTGCCAGAGAACTGAATGTTAATTTCTCTACCGTAAGCCGCCTCAAACGTAGTTTTAGAGATTTTGGCAGTATGTCCAACCGGTGTCACAATCACAGACCATGTGTATGGCGTCATGTGGGCAAGCTGTTTGCTGATGTCAACATTGTAAACAGAGTGCCCCGTGGTGGTGGTGGTGGTGGGGTTATGGTATGGGCAGGCATAAGGGGCAGGCATTAACACAATTACATTTTGTCGAAGGCAATTTGAATGCACAGAGATACCGTGATGAGATCCTGAGGCTTATTGTCGTGCTGTTTATCCTCCACCATCACCTGATGTTTCAGCATGATAATGCATAGCCCCATGTCACAAGAATCTGTACACAATTCCTGGAAGCTGAAAATGTCCCCGTTTTTTTTCATGGCTTGCATAGTCACCAGACATGTCACCCACCTATTGAGCATGTTTGGGATGCTCTGGATCGACGTATACGACAGTGTGTTCCAGTTCCTGCCAATATCCAGCAACTTCGCACAGCCATTGAAGAGGAGTGGGACAACATTCCACAGGCCACACTCAACAGCCTGATCAACTCTTTGCGAAGGAGATGTGTCGCGCTGCATGAGGCAACTGGTGGTCACACTAGATACTGACTGGTTTTCTGATCCACGGCCCTACCTTTTTTTTTTTGGTATCTGTGACCAACTGAGGCATATCTGTATTCCCAGTCATGTGAAATCCATAGATTAGGGCCTAATACATTTATTTCAATTGACTGATTTCTTTATATGAACTTTAACTCAGTAAATTTTTTGAAATTGTTGCGTTCATGTTTTTGTTCAGAGTAGATTATTTATGGGTTGATCATATAGAAATATCTAACTATTCTATCAACTCCAAAGCAATTGCATGTGGTGCAGGAGCCACTGACTCTCTGCCTTTTCTTATAATCAAGATACCTGCTGATAACTCTTAACTGGTTAGGACAATTCATGAGGAGTCCTAAATATTTGTCAACTAGAAGAGGCTTCATGCACAGCTTTTATTGTTACCCATAAGAGTAGTAGTAAAATGTCTCTATTCTCAGCACTTACGACCAATTTTCTAGTCTAAGACGCTTTGTGGATACAAGCCCAAATCTGGATTAATGTTGTCTTAATAGTGGGACCATGCCTTTGAATTAGCAAACCAATAAAGAGTGTCAAGTGATCAAATCAACTAGCACGTTTGCATAGTACTCATAGCAGTCCCTCATTGCCCAATCAGAAGATGCTCCATAGCAGGGTGCTCATATCAGATTTCTTGATCCAACATCCTATCACTCTGTATCTCTTACAGTCAATAGATGTGGAGGATGGGAAGCCTGATCTGCTGCTGGTCAAAGAGGAGACGATAGAAGACGAACCAGAGGGCATTGATCTGCTGAGTGGACTAAAGATGGGGGAACAAGGTAAGGGAGAAATACATATAGCTTACATACAATAATAGATATTCAATGGGAATAGCGATGCACCTGGCTATTATTATTTATTTATTTTCTTCATTCATAAAATGAAGTCATGTTTACATACAAAAAAACCACAATGTATGAACTAGACCAGGTAATTGAGTCAGACTCCATATGTAGAGTTCTCTGCCATGTTTTTAATATCTATTTTCTAACCGCTTCCTGAGGTGGTTGGCTGGAGGCGAACAGAGGAGACTGGGCGGCCATTTTGGATTCCCAGACCCAGACGGGTGCAGTCAATGGCCCGGGGGACGACATCACTGAGCAGGCCAGGACTAGAGGCGACATAGTGGAGGTCAGTGGATGGGACAGCGTCTTCAACTCTGGGCTGGGGAACAACACTGTTAACCACAACCAGAAACAGACTGTCGAACACAAAACAACCGAATTTAGTCTCCGTGACAACAGACTGGCTGAGACCAGGGCGAGGCGTAGATTTTGTCTGCGGGGACGGGGAGGTGTCGGTATGCAGCTGGAGAGAACAGACACTGACTCGGCTAGCGATGCTCCGTCCTGCTCCTATAGTTGTGATTCAGAGAGACTGATGGCGCCTCAGGTTAACCCCCTAACAGATGCTGCCTTCAGCCTGCCTTCTATAGGATCTATCAACTGGAACATGGATCCTGAGACAACACAGACACTCCCTGGCCTTCATCCTCCTCACACTCTTCTAATGTTAAACCAGACCTCAGACAATGCCAGTGCCTCAACATTAAATGGCTGCACAAGCCCATTGACAAATGAGAGTAGTAGAGACGAAATCGGTAAAAGTGGCAGCGCCAAAGACAAACGCTTTCCGTGTTCATTTTGTGGGAAAGCCTTCCGTTTGCCCAAACAGGTGGAGATCCACCAGAGGATGCACACAGGGGAGAAACCTTTCAGCTGCCACCTGTGCCGGGCCAGTTTTTCAGACTCGTCCAACCTGAAGAGGCACCAGAGGGTCCACACAGGGGAGAAACCCTACAGCTGCCCCCAGTGTGAGAAGAGGTTCTCCCGCCAGCACCATATGAAGATGCACCTGAAAGTCCACACGGGAGAGAGGCCATTCACCTGTACACACTGCGGGAAGAGGTTCTCAGAGAGGAGCTACCTCAGGGTACACCAACAGAAAATGCACACGGCCCATATATAGTGACATGTAACGTAGTACTACTACTTAGTACTAATTCTGTTGGTTTTGGATATAGTAGGGAAGTGGACGAGGTGAACTGAACTGAAGAAATAATGAGACATAGAAGATCAGGGGTTAGCAACAGGATTTAGGGGATTTGTTTTTGGTTTAAAAAAAAGACCAGGAATTCAGCTTAAAGTATTCCCACAAATAAAAAAAAGTATCTCAATGTAATCAAGGTATGAAATTCTTGTTATTTTTCAATACAATCTCTTTGGGCTTAGTTGTGGTCATTTTGCAGTGTACAAATAATAATTATTTTCCATCCCCTTGACCATTCGCTCCGAGAAAGATTCAGCCCGCAGCTGAGTCTAGTTGCCTACCCCTGGAGTAGATGATATGGTCATGGTTGGGGTATACTACAATGCTTCATTGATGAGTGGGACAACCTTGTCCTGTTGTTTTGATGAGGAAATGATAATGCCTTAATTCATGTTTACTTATACTGATCATGACAATGGGGTGAAACTCCAGGACAACAGTTGTGATATTTATTTAATTTTTTCCATTATTTTACCAGGTAAATTGACTGAGAACACATTCTCATTTACAGCAATGACCTGGGGAATAGTTACAGGGGAGAGGAGGGTGATGAATGAGCCAATCGTAAACTGGGGATTATTAGGTGACGGTGATGTTTTGAGGGCCAGATTGGGAATTTAGCCAGGACGCCGGGGTTAACACCCCTACTTACGATAAGTACCATGGGATCTTTAATGACCTCAGAGAGTCAGGACACCCGTTTAACGTCACATCCAAACGACGGCACCCTACACAGAGCAGTGTCCCCAATCACTGCCCTGGGACATTGGGATATTTTTTAGACCAGAGGAAAGAGTGCCTCCTACTGGCCCTCCAACACCACTTCCAGCAGCATCTGGTCTCCCATCCAGGGACTGACCAGGACCAACCCTGCTTAGCTTCAGAAGCAAGCCAGCAGGGGTATGCAGGGTGGTATGCTGCTGATAGTCCATTCCATAATGTCCATTTTACTTTGACCTTTCCTGTTTTTAGGTTATATATCTTTGTTAACATGACAGCAAATTATTTTATTTTAATTGAGCGCCATTAGGCTATTAAACAAACAGTCAAACCGGAAACAAAAGCAGGCTCTGTCTTATTTCTGTAGGTATATTGATGATTTATAAAGCCAGGCACATTTAACAGTTAGGCTATTGATTATAAATCTAATTAAGTTCGGGTTTCCTCTCCTCACTTTTCTGAAGACAATAAGGCAAGGGCTGTTTTCTCATCTCCTCGTTCTGCTGCTGCCTCCTGCATTATTCTCGACACCAATATGCTTGTTAACTTTGCTATTATGCACATTTTTTATTTTTTTAAATTTATTTAACCTTTATTTAACAAGGTAGGCAAGTTGAGAACAAGTTCTCATTTACAATTGCGACCTAGCCAAGATAAAGCAAAGCAGTTCGACACGTACAACAACACAGAGTTACACACGGAGTAAAACAAACATACAGTCAATAATACAGTAGAAAAATAAGTCTATATACAATGTGAGCAAATGAGGTGAGAAAAGGGAGGTAAAGGCAAAAAAAGCCATGGTGGCGAAGTAAATACAATATAGCAAGTAAAAACACTGGAATGGTAGATTTGCAGTGGAAGAATTTGCAAAGTAGAGATTATTTTGCCTTGATTGTCCTTCTAGGTACTACCGTTTCCCTGTCATTATTAACATTTATTCACAGACAGTGTTGTTGTCTTTTCTCTTGGACTCAGAGTTAGTTATGTTGCTGCCGTCTTTGTTTCAACTCATCAAGCTCTCCCTAGGAGAAATGCAGGCTGTTTTTCAGGTCGGAGACCTCTCTGGTCAGATCGTCCATTCTTGAATCTACCAGTATTTGGACAAAGCTTTTGAAGCTATTTTCCTTCAGTTGTAACAGCTCCTTGTAGAATAATTTTTGTTGGTTTAAAATATCTTTCACCTGCGTAAGCATGACACTGTCCTTTTCTTTGTTTGTCATAATAGCAGTGTAGGCTATCGTTGGTATACCGCGTAGTTCCAGCCCCGTCAGTTCGCCCTTCACAGCCCAGTTAAGTCCGTTGACTGTCTATCTCCTTTTTCTAATTGGGGAAAATCCCGTGGGATCTGTTGTCTACAACAGAGGAATGTGAACTAAACTCTCTTTCATGACCACATGCTCTGCTGAAATGAAGCTGAAATGCAGTACATTTAGCAAATTCAACCATCTGAATATATAATTTGTTGCTGTTTTGCATTGTATTGCAACATGCTGTTAGATACCTGCAAGGGATACGAGAGTTGGGTGTGGATAATCTTTCTACAATGAGTTAGTAAGCCGGAAATGTCAGAGTTTCCAAGTTCCGACTAGGACCTGAATGCTGCATTATTCTTGCTAGGTCATGCTTATTCTTGCTGGCTTCTCAGTGGTCTGCTAACATTGGCTAACTGTATGGTTTTTCACACTCAAATAGCCTCAATCATGGAGGTACAAACGAATGCAGCCGTGGCAGAGATCTGTAAACTCGTAGACGACGACTATGCAGTGTTTCATTTAGCAAAAACAGTTGGGGCTCTTTTTTTGTGCCTGTTTTGCATGTTATTTTGGCATTAATACATGTCACATATCAGTTTGCAAACAATGTAAAATAAATAAATAATTGAGTTAATAAAGCCGCATACAAACATGGTCTCTTTTTTGCTTTCTTGAGTAAGGCAGCTCCAAAATGCAGGTGTTTCAGCCTAGCTCAGTGCTTTCTGTGATGGTTGGTCAGCCAGCGGAAAATACGGAGCGTAGGGGTAATGTTCTCTAGTTGCGCCGTGATTGGCTCAGTGTTCTGTCACTCATGGGGATACTACATCACCGCAAAATCTAAGGGTAGAGCTGGAAAATGCAAGCCCCTTGGGTGCTGCAATAGAGTTACATTAGAAGTGCCCATCCAAGAAGGCTCATATGAAGAGAAATTATAGATAAAACTTATCGGTGCTCATTGGCCATTGGACATAAACATTACTCAACAAGTTGGAAAATTGCAAATTCAACAATGAGTGGTTTGGAAGGAATCAGTGGCTAACTGCAAGCATTGCAAAGCAATCACTAGCCTGCTATTTAGTGGAGTGGGTGTGTGGTCCAAGTCTGGGTTTAAGGGTCTCTTCAACCCAGAGACCAAGCTTAAAATGATAAATATTCAACATTGGCCATTCTGTCAATCCAGCATGACTTCTGCCCCGCTGGAGACTCAGAACAGGGAAATATCAGACTTCAGAGTTCAAGATAACTGGGAACTCGGAAAAAAACGAGCTCCGACTGTGAAAATACGTTTTGAATGGTCATCCAACTCAGAATTGCAAGTCGGGAACTCGGGCATCTTTCTAGAGCACCAACCTGAAGATCACTGATGTCATCATGATTCAACATAGTTTTTTTCAGAGTTCCCAGTTGTCTTGAAAGCACCATAAATCCAGAGAATGCCAGACTTTGATGACAAAGTTTGATGACAAAAGTTTCCCACGAAAGACCGTCGCGCCACCTTCCTGTTCAAGTGAGCATAGCACAACAAGGTGAGTCCAAAAATGTCTTGTATGCTGATGCATAAATTATGTAATATGCCAGGGAGATATGTAGTAGCTAAGAAAGTAATACTAAGTACATGTTGTGTAGTAAGCTGTTAGTAGCCTATGTGCCTCACCCTAATAATTTGGTCCCTTTTCCCCCTCATAATTTAGCCAACTGTTCTGACTTGGTGGTGCACATGTAGCCTATAACCTGTTTTAGAGAAATGTAATCATCAAATATTGTAAGAGCTTTCATTGTCTGCTTATATTCTCTTTTTTTTGCCCAACCAAGATTTACATGCTAAAATCTCCACTGGAAACAATATATCCACCTAAAAGTATAATTACATCAACTTTTCAAAGCGCTGGTAATACAGAACCATGTAAACACGTGCACGATCTCGTGGATGTATTTTCATCTTGTGCGGCATGTTTCAGGTGCTAGAAATCTGTACGCAATACGAGCACTTAATTTAGTTAGCCACCTACTGTGTGGGATAGAAACAGGAAAAAAACAAAAAACTGAACCGATGCTGGGGGGGAGATATTCATACAAACAACCCAAAGACATTTTTTAAACATACTTGTATTTTTTCATTCAATTATGTTTAAAAAATGAAACGCGTTCAAATCCAAAACAGAATGTAAGTATCCAGTTTCAGTTGAGCAAAACCATATATACTGAACAAAAATATAAACGTGTTGGTCCCATGTTTCATAAGCTGCAATAAAAGATCTCAGAAATGTTCCATACGGACGAAAAGCTTATTTCTCTCAAATGTGCCAAAATTTGTTTACATCCCTGTCAGTGAGCATTTCTCCTTTGCCAAGATAATCTACCACCTGACAAGTGTGGCATATCAAGAAGCTGATTAAACAGCTTGATTATTACACAGGTGCACCATGTGCTTGGGACAATAAAAGGCCACACTTGTCAATGTGCAGTTTTGTCACAGAACACAATGCCACAAATGTCTCAAGTTTTGAAGGAGCGTGCAATTAGCTGGCAGACTGCAGAAATGTCCACCAGAGCTGTTACCAGAGAATTGAATGTTCATTTCTCTACCATAAGCCAACTCCAATGTTGTTTTTGAAAATTTGGCAGTATGTCTAACCGGCCTTACAAACGCAGTGGGGCGGCAGGGTAGCCTAGTGGTTAGAGCGTTGGGCAAGTTCAAATCCCCGAGCTGACCAGGTACAAATCTGTCGTTCTGCCCCTGAACAAGACAGTTAACCCACTGTTCCTAGGCTGTCATTGAAAATAAGAATTTGTTCTTAAGTTCTTAACTGACTTGCCTAGTTAAATAAAGGTAAAATAAATTTTTTTATTAAAAAAACACGCCAGCCCAGCACCTCCCCATCTGGCTTCTTCACCTGTGGAATTGTCTAAAACAAGCCACCCGGACAGCTGAAGAAACTGTGGGTTTGCAAGTGGGTTTGCAAAAACTGTCAGAAACCGCCTCAGGGAAGCTCATCTGCGTGCTCGTCGTCCTCACCGGGGTCTTGACATTACTGCAGTTCGGCGTCATAACCTGCTTCAGTGGGCAAATGCTCACCTTCGATGGCCACTGGAGAAGTGTGCTCTTCACAGATTAATCCTGGTTTCAACTGTACCAGGCAGATTTCAGACAAACCATCGTGTGGGCGAGCGGTTTGCTGATGTCAATGTTGTGAACGGAGTGCCCCGTGGTGGTGGTAGGGTAATGCTATGGGCAGGCATAAGCTACGGACAACACAATTGCATTTATCGATGGCAATTTGAATGCACAGGGATACTGTAACGAGATCCTGAGGCCCATTGTCGTGCCATTCATCCGCCTCCATCAACTTGTTGTTGTTATAACAAACATGATAATGCACAGCCCCATGTCGCAAGGACCTGTACACAATTCCTGGAAGCTGAAAGTGTCCCAGTTTCCATGGCCTGCATACTCACTAATTGAGTATGCATACTCATTGACAGCGTGTTCCAGTTCCCGCCAATATCCAGCAATTTCACACAACTATTGAAGAGGAATGGGACAACATTCCACAGGCCACAATCAACAGCCTGATCAACTCTATGCGAAGGAGCTGTTGTGCTGTATGAGGAAACTGGTGGTCACACCAGATACTGACTGGTTTTCTGATCCACGCCCTTACTTTTTTTAAAGGTATCTGTGACCAAGAGATGCATATCTGTATTCCCAGTCATGTTAAATCCACATTTAAATACATTTTTTGGACTGATATCCTTACATGAACTGTAACTCAGTAAAATCTTTTTAATTGTTGCATGTTGCGTTTATATTGTTGTTCAGTAAACTTGGTGTTACCTTAGATTGTAAACTGTCATGGTCCAAAAATATAGATTCAATGGTTGTAAAGATGGAGAGTGGTCTGTTTGTGATAGATGCTTTGCTTTTTTGACACCACACTCCACAAAACAAGTCCTGCAGGCTGTAGTTTGATCTTATCTTGATTATTGTCCAGTTATATGGTCAAGTGCTGCAAAGAACGACCTAGTTAAGCCCAGAACCGAGTGGCACTTTTTGCTCTTCATTGTAATCGGAGGGCTAATATCAATACTCTGCATGCCAGTCTCTCTTGTCTAAGAGTTCAGGAATGACTGCATCACTTCTTGTTTTTATAACAAACATGAATGTGTAACAAAATTCCAAATTGTTTGCATAGTGAACTTACACACAGCACGGACACACGCACACTTACCACACCAGACATACCACCATGGTTCTTTTCACAGTCCCCAGGTCCAGAACACATTCAAGGAAACGTACAGTATTATACAGAGCCGGGATTGCATGGAACTCCATTCAATTTCATACAGCGCAAGTGAACAGCAAACCTGGTTATCAAAAAACGAATAAATCAACACCTCACGACACAACGCCTCTCCCCCATGTCACCTACCTGTTGTGTGGATGTATTGACGTGTGTAACTGATTAATGCACGCACGCAAATTGTATTTTGTCTGTAATGTCTATTTCGTTGTGTTGGACCCCGGTAAGACTAGCTTTCACCATTGGTGTTGGCTAATGGGGATCCTAATAATAAAATAAAAAAATCCTCTTCATGATAACTACAGTATCTTTCAAGCTCAGAGCAGAATTGTTTAGAAATAACAGTGTGTTAGCAAGAACATAGTAGAACACAAATGTTATTACTTTATTCCATCTACATCACCTCAGTAAGGTAACTATTAAACTGTCCTTGTTCTAGCCTGAGATTACTGTCTCTGAAAACAGTTCACACAAACCCATTTCAAATGACAAGTTAACAAAGGGTTAATGAGGGGCATGTGGTTAATTACCATCCTAAACAGTTTGAAGAGCCATCCAGTCACTCTGCAATCTCAAGTACAGGTGCACATTCGTTCATGTTTAATATTTTACCCCAGTCATCACAAGACCTTAAGCCTTCAGGCTACTGACATGGTGACGTACGTCAGTATAAATACAGCTAACTTTGAGTGTGACTTGCTTTGCCTGGCTACCCAAACTCGGCCAAACGCTATGCCAAACGCTCCACAATGAGTCTGGATCTGAGTACCTCCCTGACAATTACTAAAACGCAAACACATTCTAACTATTCTGATTGGCCCCAGAAACTGATGGGTTGGGCCAAAGCCAGAACACACATGGGTAAAGCGGCATTTTGAAAATTCATCATTGGCTTTGATACTGACTGGTAAGAAATGATCATCTCAGCAGACCTGGCTTGTTATAAAAAGAGGGTGTATTTTGATCACCTATTTTTTTGTAAATAAAGGAACAGGTACAACCTGATTGTGTGTGGGGGTATTATAACAGTTATAAAAAAAGAGGGACATATTTATTATGAATAGAACATAGGTAAAACCAAATTCAGAGGGGGAATATAGTGTTACTCTTCAGTAACATGACAGTGTTTTGGCTATGCCAGCACACCAAACAACATGTCTGTATCATGTGAGAATGTGAGTTTACCCAGATTCTCAACTGAGGGACTTGGTAATCCCCCAAACTCCAGGACATTTCACATGTGAAATATAATATTTCAGCGAAATAATTGTTTCCAGATATCCCGTGTACATCTCAAGACACAATGCTATGATTTCTCCCTGTTGTGGACACTCCTATGTCTGATAAGGTAACTCAGGAATGAGAAGCTCTTGTAACATAGTTTGCACTTGAAGGGCTTCTCCTTGATGTGAATGGTCTGGTGCTTCCTCACATAGGTCGCCTTAGCAAAGCATTTCCCACATGTGGGGCAGGTGTATGGCTTTTCTTCGTCCGTCCTAATACTCGGCCTCCCACGTTGTGACCCAATGACACCAGAGGAGGTAGAAGCAGGAGCCACGACCCTCAGGGGGTTAGTGTTTGAGCTCCCTCCTTGAACTCTAGCCATTGTTTGGGTGTTGTTGGGATTGTGTGCTGTGTTATAGGCTAGGTACCTCTTGTGATGAACGCCAATCCTGGCCCTGTCTGTATTGGTGGGGTAACCATGAGGTAGCTGAGGAAGGCTAGACCCAGGTCCAGGACTTCTATGAACCCAGTCAACAGGCATTAGACAAGATCCTGAAGGAGAAGACAGACTTGCTGCTAGACTATCACCGGGGGGGTCTCCCACCACTCTCTGTGAAGGCTGAAGCCCAGGGTGACCTGCTCTGTTCATCATGGACACTGTGGTGTTTGTATCATAGGAACAGGAGGGTTTATCTCTATCAACCCCAGGCTGCAGACTGGATCCCTGACTGGAGCCTCTGTCTCTCTGATGACCACCAGGACTGTTGTTCAGTCCACCTGTCCACT
Organism: Salvelinus sp. IW2-2015; assembly: GCF_002910315.2. Taxonomy (NCBI): domain Eukaryota; kingdom Metazoa; phylum Chordata; class Actinopteri; order Salmoniformes; family Salmonidae; genus Salvelinus; species Salvelinus sp. IW2-2015. Next base: position 3,447,281 of record NC_036873.1, read on the forward strand.
GATTGTGTTCTGTGTATTGGTGGAGTCTCAGCCCCTCTCGATTCGGTCCCCGTTCCGACTCGGGAAGGAAGAGCGACGGCTCCTGATTCAGGGTCCTGATCAGGAGCCAGGGTTTGTGACCAGCCACCTCAGAGGCCCAGTCTCTCCTGCCAGCAACACCAGATATTCTCAGGTCTTCATGGACTGCAGACTGTAAACACAAATTGTACAGAAGTGCATATAAAATGTTTATTAAATAAACTTTTAGCTGTACAAACAGAAACATGACATGATAATTATTAAACGTTAACCACAGTCAAATCTGTCTCCGACACTAATGCAAGTACCTAACAGTATGGAGCCATTGGAGTTTATTATAAAAACTGTCTATATGCGTTGATTCAAGAATTAAGTTTAACGTTTTGGTTCGACTGAGATAAGGGAAACTTAGTCCCTGCAATGATACAAAAATAACCAAGTCAGTCAGCACAGAGTTCATTTTGTATTTAATTTCAACAGAATGGTCATACAATCACATAACTTTGAAGTACAGTACTTTTATTGCACAAAAACCGATAAGTGACAAAAATAATAACTTTTCTCACTATGGTAACACTTGACTTTTTCTGTAAATCTGGTAACCTCACTTTGATAAAATGTTAGAATACTTTGGAAAAGGTTCAACGTTACACACATCTTCATGTCAAGTAAACACAAATTAAGGCACTATAATTTCCTCATTATAAAACACCAGCATCAAACAATAGGTCAGGGTTGTCACTTTTCAATAGTGTAGAATTTTTACAGACAGCATCACACCAACCATCACTACATCATCTACTCTGCTTCATCATACTCATTCTTTCCTCAATTCACCTACATTACATGTCACTATACTCTATACATGGGCCGTGTGCATTTTTTGCTGGTGTATCCAGAGGTACATCTCATTCCGAAATCATGGGCATTAATATGGAGATGGTCCCCCCTTTGCTGCTATAACAGCCTCCTCTCTTCTGGGAAGGCTTTCCACTAGATGAGGAACATTTCTGCAGGGACTTGTTTCCATTCAGCCACAAGACCATAAGTGAGGTCAGGCACTGATGTTGGGCGATTAGGCCTGGCTCGCAGTCGGCGTTCCAATTCATCCCAAAGGTGTTCGCTGGGGTTGAGGTCATGGCTCTGTGCAGGCCAGTCAAGKTCTTCCATACCGATCGATAAACCATTTCTGTATGGACCTCGCTTTGTGCACGGGGGCATTGTCCTGCTGGAACAGGAAAGGGCCTCAAACTGTTGCCACAAAGTCTAGAATGTCATCAATGTATGCTGTAGTGTTAAGATTTCCCTTCACTGGAACTAAGGGGCCTAGCCCGAACCATGAAAAACAGCCCCAGACCATTATTCCTCCTCCACCGAACTTTACAGTTTCCACTATGCATTGGGGCAGGAAGCGTTCTCCTGGCATCCACCAAACCCAGATTCGTCCGTCGGACTGCCAGATGGTAAAGTGTGATTCATCCCTCCAGAGAACGCGTTTCCACTGCTCCAGAGTCCAATGGCGGCGAGCTTTACACGACTCCAGCAGACGCTTGGCATTGTGCATGGTGATCTTAGACTTGTGTGCGGCTGCTCGGCCATGGAAACCCATTTCATGAATCCCCCGATGGAACAGTTCTCGTGCTGACGTTGCTTCCAGAGGCAGTTTGGAACTCGGTAGTGAGTGTTGCAACTGAGGACAGATTATTTTTATGCACTTCAGCACACGGTGGCCCCGTTCTGTGAACTTGTGTGGCCTACTACTACTACTACTTCGCTGCTGAACCTAGACGTTTCCACTTCACAATAACAGCGCTTACAGTTTACCGGGGCAGCTCTGGCAGGGCAGACATTTGACGAATTGACATTTTGGAAAGGTGGCATCTTATGACAGTGCCACGTTGAAAGTCACTGAGCTCTTACGTAAGGCCATTCTACTGCCAATGTTTGTCTATGGAGGTTGCATGGCTGTGTGCTCGATTTTATACACCTGTCATAACGGGTGTGGCTGAAATAGCCTAATCCACTAATTTGAATGGGTGTCTACATACTTTTGTATATATAGTGTAGCTCCTCTGAAAACTTGCAGTACCTACATGCGAACGGCCTCTCTCTCGTGGGGACCTTCAGGTGCATTTTCAGCTGGTCGTGCTGATGGGAAAACCATTCCTCACACATTCCTAAGGGTTTCTCCTGTGTGGACTTCCAGGTGCCTCTTCAGGTTGGACGAGTGTGAAAAACTGGCCTGGCATAGTTGACAGCCTAACCAGGGAGTGTCTGTGCTGTTGCAGGGTCCATGTTCCAGTTGATAGATGCTATAGAAGGCAGGCTGAAGGCAGCATCTGTTAGGGGGTTAACCTGAGGCGCCATCAGTCTCTCAATCACAACTATAAGAGCAGGACGGAGAATCGCTAGCTGAGTCTGTGTCTGTTCTCTCCCGCCGCATACCAACCTCCTTGTCCCCGCAGGCCAAATCTATGCATCGCTCTGGTCTCAGCCAGTCTGTTGTCATGGAGACTAAATTCGGTTGGTGTTTTGTGTTCGACAGTCTGTTTCTGGTTGTGGTTAACAGTGTTGTTCCCCAGCCCAGAGTTGAAGACGCTGTCCCATCCACTGACCTCCACTATGTCGCCTCTAGTCCTGGCCTGCTCAGTGATGTCGTCCCCCGGGCCATTGACTGCACCCGTCTGGGTCTGGGAATCCAAGATGACTGCCCAGTCCCCTCTGTTAGCCTCTGGCCAAACATCTACAGGAAGAGGTTAGAAAATAGACTAAAAACATGGAAAATAACTCTACATAAATTGAGTTTTTTTTGTCAATTACCTGGTCAAGTTCATACATTATAATGTGTGTTTTTCTATGTAAACATAATTTGTATTGATTTCATTTTATGGATGAAGACAAGAACAATAGCCAGGTGCATCACTATTCCCATTGAAGATTTATTACTGTATGTAGGTTATATTTATTTCTCCCTTACCTTGGTCCCCCATCTTTAGCCCACTCAGCAGGTCAATGCTCTCTGGTCCGTCCTCTATTTTCTCCTCTTTGACCAGCAGCAGATCAGGCTTCCCATCCTCCATGTCTACTGACTGTAAGAGATACAGAGTGAGAGGATGTTGGATCAAGAAATCTGATATGAACACCCTGCTATGGAGCATCTTCTGATTGGGCAATGAGGATTGCTATGAGTACTATGCAAACATGTTAGTTGATTTGATACTATGCAAATGTACTAATGACTTGATTACTTGACACTTAATGGTTTGGTCATTCAAAGTCATGGTCCCACACTTAAGACAAAATGTAGTGCCTCATAGTAAGAGTGCCTATCAAGGATCAGGTCCCCACCTTTCTATAGTCTTACTCATTATTATCTAAAGGGTTTAAACTGATCCTAGATCAGCACTCCTACTTTGAGAGGCTTTGTGGATACAGGCCCTGACCTAATACCATTCAGACAGTAGTTCACAGTGGGCTCACCTCAGTGAGACTGTGTGTGGTCCTGTGCTGCTCAGCTGGTTCCTCTGTGGGTTCAGGAGGAGGTGTAGTCTGGTTTTCCTCCTCAGTGTTCCCTAAACCCTCTTCATACCCCTCCTCCTTCACCAGTAGCACCTCTGGACCCTCTTCCTCCTTGAAAACACAGACGATACAGATTACACAGACATACACTCCCTCAGGTACATACACACAGATAATAAACACACTTTCAACATGGAGTCTTTACCCATCCCCACTAGGTTTGAGTCCTATACTGTAGTTACAGAATGACTTCATTGTTGTTAAACCCATCACGGTGGACATAAATATGTTGTTGTGGGTAAAAACAAGTCAGCTATGATAAGTAAAAAGTCATCAGTCAAACCTGACTAAACTATTTTGACGTGTACAGTAGGTGTTTGTTAGTGTGTGGGTATGTGTAGGTATATTTAGTAAGTTTATAATGGTTATAAAGCGATGTGTGTATGCAGAATAGGGTGAGATCAGATGTGATGTATACTCAAGAGAGTCTCAATGAAAGTCTTAGAATGAAGAGTCCCATTTTGTGTTTATTAAACAGAAACAAGTTTTAAATACACCATATGAAAACCACACATACACGTTTCTCTGCGTGCCTGGCAGACATCTTATCTTGGATGACGGCCCGCCACCTCAAGTTCAACCTCGAACAAGATGGAGCTGCTTATCCTCCTGGGGAAGGCCTGCCCGCTCCAAGACCTCTCCATCATGGTTGACAACTCCACGGTGTCCCCCTCTCAGAGTGCAAGAATATCAAAGCAATGACTCGCTCCTGCAGGTTCATGCTCTACAACATCTGTAAAGTACGACCCTTCCTCACACAGGAAGCTGCAGGTCCTAATCCAGGCTGTGGTCATCTCCTGTTTACACAACTGCAAATCTCTGTTGGCTGGCCTCCCTGCTTGTGCCATCAAACCCCTGCAACTTATCTAGTACGCCGCAACTTCCCAAGTTCTCCCACGTCACCCCGCTCACTCCACTCGCTTTCAGTCAAAGCTTGCATCCACTAAATACAGCAAGGCGAATTGCCCCTCCCTACCTTCATGCTTATGCTCAAACCCTACACCCCAAATCGATCACTCCGCCACCTCTGGTGTCATGGCCATCCCACCCCGGCGGGGGGGGGGGGGTCAGCTCCCGTTCAGCCCAGTCAAAATTCTTCTCTGTCCTGGCACCCTATTGGTGGAATCAGCTTCCCCCTGAAGCTAGGACAGAAGAGTCCCTGCTCATCTTTCGAAAATGTCTAAAACCCTTCCTCTTCAAAGAATATCTTAAATGAATCCCCTGGCACTGATCCCCAATGTTTTAGCCCTCCACCGTTAAAATATAAATAAGAAATAAGTGAAAGAAAAAGGACAGAGCCCTCCACACGACCAATCAGAGCTCTCCACATGACCTCGCCAATCAGTCTTGAGAGAGACAGGGAGCGCTTGGTGACTTCTTGGTAAGTAAGTTCTGTCTCGTATGACTTCTGTGTACATGTCAAACAGATCAAGAGATACAGTGCCTTCAGAAAGTATTCATACCTCTTGACTTATTCCCCCAAAAATTGTGTTACAGCCTGAATTCAAAATGGATTAAATAGATTTTGTCTCGCACATCTACACGTCATACCCCATAATGAGTGCGAAAGAGAAGTGAAAACATGTTTGTAGACATTTTTGCCAGTTTATTGAAAATGAAATCTCATTTACATAGGTATTCACACCCCTGAGTCAATACATGTTAGAATCCCATTTGGCAGCGATACAGCTGAGTCTTTCTGGGTAAGTCTCTAAGAGCTTTCCACATCTGGATTTTGCAACATTTGTTCATAATTTTTTTCTAAATTCTTCAAGCTCCGTCAACTTGGTTGTTGATCACTGCAAGACAACCATTTTCAGGTCTTGCCCTATATTGTAGATTTGGCATTGTGTTTCAGGTTATTGCCCTGCTGAAAGGTGAAATCTTCTCCCAGTGGCTGGTGGAAAGCAGACTGAACCAGGTTTTCCTCTAGGATTGTGCCTGTGGTTAGCTTCATTCCGTTTCTTTTTATCCCGAAACTCCCCAGTCCTTCACAATTACAAGCATACTGATAACATGATTCAGCCACCACTATGCTTGAAAATATGGAGAGTGGTACTCAGTAATGTGTTGATTTTCCTCAAACATAACACTTTGTATTCAGGACAAAAAGGACAGTTTTTTTTGCAGGATTACTTTAGTGCCTTGTTGCAAACAGGATGCATGATTTGATAAAAAATAATTCTGTACAGGCTTCCTTTTCACTCTGTCAATTAGGTTAGTATTGTGGAGTAACTACAATGTTGTTGAACCATCCTCAGTTTTTCATCGATCACAGCCATTAAACTCTGTAATTGACCTGATGGTGAAATCCCTGAGTGTTTTCCTTCCTCTCCGGAAACTGAGTTAAAAAGGACGCCTGGATCTTTGTAGAAACTGGGTGTACTGAGTGTATACCATCCAAAGTGTAATTAATAACTTCACCATGCTCAAAGGGATATTCAATGTCTGCTCTTTTTTTTTTTTTACCCATCTACCAATAGGTGCCCTTCTTTGCGAGGTATTGGTAAACATCCCTGGTCTTTGTGGTTGAGTCGGTGTTTGAAATTCACTGCTCAAATGAGGGACCTGGATGATAATTCTATCTGTGGGGTACAGCGATGAGGTAGTCATGTTAAACACTATCATTGTACACAGAGTAATCCTTGCAATTTATTACGTGACTTTATTATGTACTCATGAACTTATTTAGGCTTGCCATAACAAAAGAGTTAAATACTTATTTGCTCAAGACATTCAGCTCTGATCCAATTCTGATTGGAGTAGTTGTTTGATATGTGTGTGATTATTATTTATTTTTTTACTTGTCCATTTGGACAACTTAAATCTATATTCTACTTGTCCCAGTATTTTTTACTATTTCTTTTACTTTTCCCAGACAAGGACAAGCGTTAAAGAGCAACTGCCCCTAAAAAGCAACTAATCCCTTTGAAAACAGCCGATGTGGTATTGATATGAGTCAGAAACATTTATTCTCGTGTCAAAATTGACTACAGTGTAATAAGTAGGATAATTTTGGTCATTAAGTCAACCTCGTCTAAAACGGAGTTTAGAACCTCATCTTAAAAATTAATTAAAAATGTTAAATCTTTTCACCTTTTGGTCTTAATTTAAGATTATGGTTAGGCAAAAGTTTAGCATTGTGGTAAAGGTTAGGTTTAAAATTACATTTTAATAAGATAAATTGTAGCAATAGGCTGGGTTTCTGACTTTGTGGCTGTGGTAACGACCTAGAATTAGCTTGACCCAAGTTACTACCCTTGTGACACAGACGGCTTCATCAACAATGGTAACGTGTGTTATGTAAAAAGTTGTATTACAAAAATACCCGGTTTGATAAACTAGTTGGTTAATTACCCAGCCAATCAGATACAAGTAGATCATTTTGGTTGTGAAGTGAATTATCAAAAGAGTTCTAATTTCTTTATAACAAAATGCAATTAACCCCTTGGCTGTCTATCGTATCACACACCACCTCATAACATGAGGAAGTAAACTGTTTATAAGGATTGCCTGCTGCAGTTGTTTGAGAAATGTCCAGTTTGCAGCCGAACATCCAACATAGAGAAGACCAGCAAGGGGACCCTCAGCATCACGCAGACGTTCCCTCGCTGTGAGCATTCCTATAAACGGAACAGGGAGGACACTTAAATCAGGTTGGTCAAATTTGACCTGGTCAAAAAGGTCAAAACAGTTTTGAGATTTTTTCCCCCCAATTCACCATCATAACCTAGCCTGGTGGAACCAGCCTGATCGCTGCGTTTACCATTCTATTTCACGTCACATATCATGATATCTGAAGTGAAATAGAAAGGCATACTCAGCGATCAGGTTGGTTCCACCGCGCTAATCATAACCTCCATTGATAATGTAATCAGTGCTCTGCGTGTGTTTGTATCAGTGGAGGCTGCTGAGTGGAGGACGACTCATAATAATGGCTGGAACGGCGCGAATGGAATTGCATCAAACACATGGAAACCATGCGTTTGATGTATTTGATACCATTCCACTGATTCCGCTCCAGCTGTTACCATGAACACGTCCTCTCCAATTAAGGTGCCACCAACCTCCTGTGGTTTGTATGTGACCGATCAGTATTTTGATGAGGGTCCAGGAGCTGATCTACGCTGGCAAAGACCTCACCTCCAGCCTCACCTCGTTTTCTCAACAACGATTGTCGATGGGTAGACGAGAATTAGGTAGGTTTAGTCTGACCTGATCAAACTTCAACATAGGATAGGTGATATCTGACACACACAGATACTAACTGCCATTGGTAATAGAACAGTGATTGTGTATATGTTCACAGCTGCATCTATGGAGCCAGCACTTGGGAGACTTGCAAGATGACGTGATGGAGTCCTGACCTACAGACAGGCTTGATACTGACGTCTCTGAATGGAGAGAGACCTGGCACTCGGCATAAAAATGTTACTAGACAACTTTTACTTGTATTGTCTTTTTTTATTATTGAATTAAACGGTATCAGTCAATATGTGGAAGGAGAAACCCTGTGTATTCTGCACCAGGATCAGGGAACTCCTGTTGTATACGGGACACAACACAGAAAGGTATGACCACTGATATGTTTGCCAAGGCAGCCCCATTACCACCAGACAAAATGCAGATAGGCAGAGTATCAGTATTGGCTGGGAATGACAATTAAAGGTCAAAGGTTCACACTGTTATATCAGCAGAACACTGCTTCTATGGTATTATGTAAAGGGTTGTTTATTCTACATGGACCCGTTACTACATTTGAAAGTTATCAAGATACTTCGTTTAGAATATTTACATAAATTTAGCAATCACATTCTTGTCGTGTTTTTTTTTTTTTTTTTTTTTTACACTGTAGGCTACTGACCTATTCAAAGCTTCCTTCAGCATCCCACTATACACCTGCCTGTAGTTATTGAACTCAACAAGCAGGAGATTGGTTTGTTTGTTGTGATTGAGAGGAGGGGGGGGGGGGGGCTGCAGGCAAGGTTCTGACACATTGATGTGTCGTGGTTGTAGCAAGGACACACCCAAATAAAAATACACCCTCAAGCCAACTTACATTCGGCTTCTGTCATGGCCGCCAGCATTTCTTGGGGAGCAAGCCAAAGAGCGAGACGAAATCTGCGGGTGCAATTCCCCCTTAATGTCGAGCTCTGATTTACTACGACTTTGATATGTGGTTCTCACCCAGCCATCTTAAGATTAATTAACTAATTGTAAGTCGCTCTGGATAAGAGCATCTGCTAAATTACTTAAATGTAATGTCTCAGCTAAAACTCTGCACGAACTTGATACACTCCATTCATTTTCTCATTAAAAGTATCTGGGGGAAAAAATTAAGTAGTTGAATGGTAGTAATGAAATAGGCATTTGTGAACATCATATAGCAGAGTACAAACACAATATGTAACAGTCTTATTAAGCTTATATACTATGTAGAAAACATTAGGAATACTCATTCTTTCCTTGACAGACTGACCAGGTGAAAGCTATGACTCCTTACTTAAATACACATCAATCAGTGTAGATGAAGGGGAGGAGACAGGTCAAAGAATTTTTAAGCCTTGAGACATGGATTGTGTATGTGTGCCATTGAGGGTCAATGGGAAAGACGAATTGAGGCTGTTCTTAATGTTTTGTACACTCAGTGTATGCCTTATATATATCACACAACATCTGTATGCAATATTCTACCCAGGAATATTCAACACTGAAATCTGTTACTCTCGTTATTCCAAATGCATCTGTGGATCTTAAAAAAAAAGAAATCTTTGTCTTTAATGCAGGGTTTGATCTAAATGTCAGAAGCTATCGAGTGGAATGGTTATTTTCTATGTTATAGAGTAAAATGTTTTTTCTGCTGGTGTAGCCTGAGGTAGCTCCTCTCTGAGAACCTCTTCCCGCAGTGTGTACAAGCAAACGGTCTCTCTCCCTTGTGGACCTTCAGGTGCATCTTCAGGTTGCCAGCCAGAGAGAACCTCTTCTCACACTGGGGGCATGTAAAGGGTTTCTCCCCTGTGTGGACCCTCTGGTGTCTCTTCAGGTCACCAGACTGGGAAAACCTCTTCTCACACTGGGGGCAGCTGAAGGGTTTCACCCCTGTGTGGACCCTCTGGTGGATCTCCACCTTCTGGGGGCAGCTGAAGCCTTTGTTACAGAACATGCAGAGGAACCGTTTATCTTTACTATTGCCTGAAGTTGGTCCCCCTCCCCACGCCTTGGCCCTTTGATCCTCTGAGTTCAATACCTGATTGAAAAGGACACAGCCATGTGAATCGGAAGGTGCCAATGATGTGGACACTGGGTCGCGATCCCTGAAAGCGTGTAAAGGGGAGTTGGTGGCGACAATTTGATTTGTCTCTAAGATTCCCCTGTAATCTAAGAAATCTCTGCCTTGTGAGTGTCCTTCTACATTCCATGTCAGAGGAGCGTCGCCCTCCTCTTTCACCTCATCTACCACTGTAACCTCCCCTTTCTTATCTAGGCACCCTTCAGAGTATACACTACTACTGTACTGGTTCCAGTACCCTCTAGACAGATCAGTCTGTGTCTCTAAACCCAAGGATATGTTGCCAGGGTCCATCTCTGTAGCGTAAGAACAAGACGGATTATCACCGCCAGAGAGTAACGCGTCACCATCACCACGGGAATAAACCATCCTCTGGCTCTGGTGAAATACCGGTAAATACTCTGCGCCAGGAGCAGGAGGACAGCCCAGTTTCCCCAGCCCTAGTCTGTCTGGGTCTGATCTGTGGTCAGATCCTGTGGATAATAGCCTTTGTGTTACAGTTAAAGTCTCTGTATCTGTCTCTGACTTGAGGACGGCGTTCGGCGTTCCACTGACCTCCGTGATGCTGTGTCCGGTCCTGGGCTTGGGTGACGCGGCAGTTGTGAGGTCCTCCATGGCTACAGGAGGTGCCACTGTAGCCACTGCTCCAGTCTGGATGTCTCCGCTGTGCCGTGGGTCCTCTCCTTCAGTCCTCTCCTTCTTGACCAGAGACGATCCTTCAGGACCTGCAGCCTCTGCATCTGCAGACTGACACAAGAGAGGAGGTTATTATTGCTACATCAGTTGTTTTGGATAACAATGCCGTAGAGAAGTCTCACAAGCTCCCCTATGCCTGATAAATTAGGATGTACATGTAAGCAAATTGGGATATGGGATATGTTCCGAGATTCATCTGATGGCATTCAGGAGTCGTCTCCACAGTGGCCATACGAACGTATCCAAACCAAAAAAACATTGATTACATACAATATCTGCGCTGGGATAAAGGCTAGAGCTACTGCTTACATGGATGGGACACGGACACATACAAGAAAGCTGGCTATGAGCTTGGATGAGACATTAAAACATGCAAAAGGACAATATAGGAGGAAGGTGGAATCCTATTACACCGGCTCCGGTGCTCGTCGTATGTGGCAGGGCTCGCAGATGATTACGGATTACAAAGGGAAACCCAGCTGTGAGACACCCAGTGATGCAGAACTTCCAAAAGAGCTAAATACCTTTCATGCTCACGTCGAGGAATACAACACTAAGTCTTGTGTGAAAACCCCAGTTGTTCCAGATGACTGATTGATCTCGCTCTTCGTTGCTGATGTGAGTAAAACTTTTAAACAGGTCAACAGTCGCAAGGCCTCCGGGCCAGACGAAATACCAGGGCGTGTTCTCAAAGCATGCACAGACCAGTTTACAAGTGTCTTCAGACATTTTCCTTCCCAGTCTGTAATCCCAACATGTTTCAAGCTGACCACCATTGTCTCTGTTCCCAAGAACTCCAAGGTTACCTGCCTAAATGACTACCGTCCTGTAGCACTCACATCTGTAATTATGAAGTGCTTTAAAAGGCTGGCCATGACACACATAAACACCATCATCCCAGACCACCTGGACCCACTCCAATTCACATACCACTCCAACAGATCCACAGATGACGCAATCTCAATTGCACTTCACACTGACGTCTCCCACCTGAACAAGATGGGAAATAACTATGTGAGGATGTGGTTCATAGACTACAGCTCAGCATTCAACAACATAGTCCCCTCCAAGATAATCCCCAAACTGGGGACCCTGGGACTAGAGACCTTCATGGGTCTAAAAAGTTGGACCCTTTCCGAATTGGACCTGGGGCTTATCCATCCAGACCTGATATGCATAAATAATTTTTTAATATAAAGACCCGTTCCGAACTAATAGCTGCCATAGCTAGGTTATTTATCATCCAATAGGATTTCATAGTGGCTACCTGTCTTGACTGCATCAAACCGGGAGAAGCTAGTTAAGCTAGCTAGGCTGCATGCACTTTCTCATCCTACAGTTACAAACAAAAATAACTCCATTCAGAATATTAAGTAGCAGCCTACCTGTTGGCTCTTGGTCGTTGTAGCCTATCCTTGTCCTTCAACTTTTAATTCCAGCATTTTAATTCCATCTTCTATTGATTAGATAACTCCTAACTTTTGCCCCACACAGAGAGACTATGACTGTAACCTACTGCCGCTTTGATGACTTATGTTTGACCAACAAGTTACATGCGCCACCTTCGTGAAAAGCAAAGAGCAGATGCATACATTTCTCTCTCTCTCCACAGCAGTCACATTTGGATCCTTCAGGACAAGTCAGTTAAAATTACACATACCCGAGACCCGTGACAATTTCAGATCCGACCCAGACCAGTGACATTATTTAGAATTCTGGATCTCGACCCGCTCGGATGTTCAGGTACAGGTGGATCCGTGACGACCTCTACCTGGAACTGAACACCTTCCTCTGCACCTGGATCCTGGCCTTCCTGACGGGCCAGCCCCATGTGGTGAGGGTAGGCAACAACACCTCTGCCACGCTGACTCTCAAAGTAATATTTTTTTCTTAAAAAAGGTAGGGGTTAAAATTAACACCCCTAAAGATTCTTAGAAATAAAGTAGTCACAAGTTTAGTATTTAGTCCTATATTCCTAGCAAACAATTACTACATCAAGCTTGTAACCCTACATACTTGCTGGAGGCATTTGCAGTTAGTTTTGGTTGTGTTTCAGATTATTTTGTGCCAGAAAGAAATAAATGGTAAATAATGTATTGTAATTATGGAGTCACATTCATTGTAAATAAGAATATAATATGTTTATAAACACTTCTACATTTATGTGGATGCTACCAGGATTCTCTGAGCAATTGTATTAGTATAAAATAATATAATCCCCCCCCCCCCCAAATAATGTTGCAGACAATACAACTCAGTATTTTTTTTATAGAGTCAGTATTGCTCATCTTTATCAAGGGTGTCAATCATTTCAGACCCCACTGTAAATACACACACTCAAACTAAAACGGACACTCACACACACCAAGTTAACGACAACATTTTACACTTTACACATATTCTGCTGCTACTCTGTTCTCTTAATAATAATAATAATATTATTATCTCTCCTGATGCCGTGTCACTTTACCCCGCCTTCATGTACATACTACACCTCAAATATCTTGTACCTGCACACTGATCTGGTACTGGTACTCCCTGTACAGTGGGGCAAAAAAGTATTTAGTCAGCCACCAATTGTGCAAGTTCTCCCACTTAAAAAGATGAGAGAGGCCTCATAGGTACACTTCAACTATGACAGACAAAATGAGAAAAAAAAATCCAGAAAATCACATTGTAGGATTTTTTATGAATTTATTTGCAAATTATGGTGGAAAATAAGTATTTGGTCATCTACAAACAAGCAAGATTTCTGTCTCTCACAGACCTGTAACAACTTCTTTAAGAGGCTCCTCTGTCCTCCACTCGTTACCTGTATTAATGGCACCTGTTTGAACTTGTTATCCGTATAAAAGACACCTGTCCACAACTCAAAGCAGGTCACTACTCTCCTCCACTATGGCCAAGACCAAAGAGCTGTCAAAGGACACCAGAAAAAGAATTGTAGACCTGCACCAGGCTGGGAAGACTGAATCTGCAATAGGTAAGCAGCTTGGTTTGAAGAAATCAACTGTGGGCAATTATTAGGAAATGGAAGACATACAAGACCACTGATAATCTCCCTCGATCTGGGGCTCCACGCAAGATCTCACCCCGTGGGGTCAAAATGATCACAAGAACGGTGAGCAAAAATCCCAGAACCACACGGGGGGACCTAGTGAATGACCTGCAGAGAGCTGGGACCAAAGTAACAAAGCCTACCATCAGTAACACACTACGCCGCCAGAGACTCAAATCCTGCAGTGCCAGACGTGTCCCCTGCTTAAGCCAGTACATGTCCAGGCCCGTCTGAAGTTTGCTAGAGAGCATTTGGATGATCCAGAAGAAGATTGGAGAATGTCATATGGTCAGATGAAACCAAAATAGAACTTTTTGGTAAAAACTAAACTCGTCGTGTTTGGAGGACAAAGAATGCTGAGTTGCATCCAAAGAACACCATACCTACTGTGAAGCATGGGGGGAAACATCATGCTTTGGGGCTGTTTTTCTGCAAAGGGACCAGGACGACTGATCCGTGTAAAGGAAAGAATGAATGGGGCCATGTATCGTGAGATTTTGAGTGAAAACCTCCTTCCATCAGCAAGGGCATTGAAGATGAAATTGGCTGGGTCTTTCAGCAGACAATGATCCCAAACACACCGCGGACAACGAAGGAGTGGCTTCGTAAGAAGCATTTCAAGGTCCTGGAGTGCCTAGCCAGTCTCCAGATCTCAACCCCATAGAAAATCTTTGGAGGGAGTTGAAAGTCCGTGTTGCCCAGCAACAGCCCCAAAACATCACTGCTCTAGAGGAGATCTGCATGGAGGAATGGGCCAAAATACCAGCAACAGTGTGTGAAAACCTTGTGAAGACTTACAGAAAACGTTTGACCTCTGTCATTGCCAACAAAGGGTATATAAAAAGGATTGAGATAAACTTTTGTTATTGACCAAATACTTATTTTCCACCATAATTTGCAAATAAATTCATAAAAAATCCTACAATGTGATTTTCTGGATTTTTTCCCCTCATTTTGTCTGTCATAGTTGAAGTGTACCTATGATGAAAATTACAGGCCTCTCTCATCTTTTTAAGTGGGAGAACTTGCACAATTGGTGGCTGACTAAATACTTTTTTGCCCCACTGTATATAGCTCCATTCTAGCATATTGTACTCTCTTGTGTTACTATTTTCATGGTAAAGTCTACACCCGTTGTATTCGGCGCATGTGATAAATAAAATGTTATTTGATTTTAATAGCTGAGTGGACCCTTTCTGAAATAAACAGGCCACATGTGATGTACTGTAATTACTAAATGTTACACTATAACACTAACCTCTATCACGAGAACATGCTGGGTTGAGGTTCCACTCCCCTCATCAACTGTGATTGGTGGGTCATCTCTCCATGTATTGTGTACCGCTGGCTTCACAAAGCTCCTGTGGCCTCCAGTGAGATGTCCTTCACCTGAGAGAGTGATTGGGGGAAAAGAGGTGGTTAGGTACTGTCAATGTTCAACACTATATTGTAGACTATTGACACTGTCTACAATTGGCAAGGATGCAAGATAATCAATAAATAGTTATGAGAAGTGTTATGTTCCATGCATCACATTCTTTTTATTTAGTATGACAATAGGAAAGTCAGTAAATCAAGAATCTGGTTAGAATTTGATACGGGCCATCCCCAAATCTGGCTTCCCTACTTCTTACTTAAACTGCATACTGTATACTAATCATACTATTTAAAATGTACTGTTTAGTAAAAATGAATGCCCTAAACAACAAATACCAATTTACTAGGTTCATCCATACTGTCAATGCTTCATCTAATGCGCAATTGCGCTGTTCTCCGCCATTCGTTTATTTTGGTAGCACATCCCATATTTGATTATCAGCTATTTTTGCCTACTAAAATGCCTACTATTTATCGGATTTTATGTGACGAGACAAACAATGGACGCTATGCGAGAGGTCTATACTGAACAAAAATATAAAAACGCAAAATGCAACAATTTCAAAGATTTACAGTTCATATAAGGACATCAGTAAATGGAAATAAATGCATTAGGCCCTAATCTATCGATTTCACATGACTGGGAATACAGATATGCATCTGTTGGTCTCTGCTCTGCCGAGTCTGTATTGTGCAAGCCGGGAATTTTGTGATTGATGTTTATTTTTGTATTTATTTTTTCAAGCGTAAACTACCAGAATTCAGTGGCTACAGGCATAGAATCGATAAAAGCTAAATACCCGTGAATTTAAAATGTGTCCCATCCATCTTGCTGTGCAGGTGGCTAGCAGGAAGCTCACTGTCTCAGCCTCGGCTAATTATTTGCTGGAAACGGTGCAGTTTACCCTCCCATCACTAGAGTAACTCATCAAGACCAAACATAACATTGCAATGTAACCCAACTCAGGTGTAGCCCTACCTTAGAAGTAAGCTGTGTTTTTAGACTTGTAGGGCAACCTTCTAACCTACAGTTCAGACTTAGTGAGAAATGTGTGTCTGTGTTAGGCTGTGTGTGGTGTGGCACAGGTTTGGGCATATTATTTGACACACTAGGCCTAATCAGTTAGACCTAATCAGTTAGGCTACTGAATAGAACATAACTGTGCTATATAGACTAACTCTTACTAATTGGTAAATAGTTGTTCAGGATTATGTAATCCCAATTATATGTACTCTTATTACCCCTGGTAAAGTGTGTGCATGGCATCTTACTCCGTAGTGTAAGCATTCTTAAATACTAATGCATACAGCACTGTACACTACGTATTCTATGTATATAACTTGTTACCAATGCTGCTACTGCTCATCATGTTTGCACTGTTACTGTACACTTAAGACCATATAAGTCACCCTTGCTGCACTATGTACCATATTAATGCACCTACATACTGATATTTGATGAGAGCGAGATGCCCACGATGGGTTGTATAATATGTATAAAATGTGTATAATATGTATAAACTGAAGGTAGAAGCCTAAGTGCTATTGTTTATTAGTTTACTCCAATTGGGGGAGGGGTGGTAGGGTTTGCAGGAAATAATAAAGGTATATTCAAAAAAAAAAAGTGTGCATATGAATGTGTATGTATTTACCCCCAAAAAATTATATATATATATATATATATATTTACCCAAAAATATATGGGGCATTGGAAATTATGCAGAAGCAACAATCCATCCTCAATATTAAGGCTGATCCATCCCTTAAATTAAAAAAAAAAATATATATATACACACCGTGTTAACAAAACATTTAGAACACCTTCATAATATTGAGTTGCGCACCCCCGATCTTGAGATATTAGACCAAGTGTGTTGAAATTAAGAATCCAGGCAGGTGATTTGGTGTCATTATTGACTAGGGCACAGGTGTCAAACTCATTCCATAGAGTGCAGAGTGTCTGCAGGGTTTTCCGCTACTCCCTTTTAATTAATTGATTAATTAAGGTCACTAATTAGTATGGAATCCATCCCCCCCGTTGTCTAGGGCTTAATTGAAACCCCTGGACTAGGGATTAACCTTGACCAGTCCGCAACCTTTGACTTTGGAAAATAAGATATTTTAGCAATAATAAGTCCTATCCTCATGAAATAAAGTGTTGTGATCCTGAGAAGCTTCTCTATAACATGGAATACAAAGTATAAGACCAGAAACAGATTCCTTTTGACCCCTAACACCCTACAATTTACAACGCAAGTATGGGTATTTGGGAAAATGGCCAGCGTGTCTCTGTGCAATAATATATTTTTCTTAATTGACCTGCTTGGTCAAATGAAAGTAAACATAAATAAAATATTGCAAGATAGCTTAATAATCAGGGTAAGTATTGTATATTATCCAAAAACTGACCAAGATCCAATTCTGGGTAACACATCAGAACACATGTCCAGAAGGTAACGGGGCGTCCTACAAAATGTACCTCTTGCCATTCCTCTGTATCGATCGAGGATCTTGACACTACTGGGACGACTGGCGAGGACGCGCTCTCGTATTGTCCTCTCTGCGCGCTCCCGTGACACCTTCAGTTCCAGTAGCTGTAGTTTCCTCCGCAATCCCCTGTTTTCTTTTTGGCTTTGAGTTATTTCCAAACGAAACACTGCATAGTCGTCGTCTACGACTTTACAGATCTCTGCCACGGCTGCATTCGCTAGCACCTCCATAATCGAGGCTATTTGAGTGTGAAAAACCATACCGTTAGCTATTGTTAACTAACGTTAGCACCTAGCTAGCGTTACCTAAATAACATCTATCAACCAAGTCCTGTCTCCAACGCGAATTAAAGACTACCCGAGTTAAGTATGTGACGTTTTGCAGTTAAAATGAATCGCATTGAGTTCCAGGGTGTTAATACATGTGAAAATAACAAAACGTTAACGTGAAAATTGTTCTTGATCACTATTCACTTCCGTTTACTACTTATTTACATTTGTATTTTCGGATCGCAACCAACTGAAAGGTGCATACACCGCCACCTACTGTACTGGAGTGTGAAACCTCCCTACTATTATTCTCTTCACTAAACCTGAGCTGTGTTCGAAGTCTCAGCTACTAACCGCACTATTTGTGACGTGAATTGAGTATATAGTATGCTTATTGGTCATAGTATGGATATAGTTAGTATGTCAAAAGTTCCCGAAAGTCGTGCTAAATTGGCCAAAATACGAAGTATACATGCAGTGGACACTTTCCGTGCTTTTAGGGCCCATAATGCAATTCTTCCGAAAATGGGCGTGGCTTCACGCTTTCAGATTTGTAGATAATGGCGGAAAATATGCAGCCGAAGGCGAATACAAATTCATTGTTTTAATTATGACAAATTGTAAAAAAAAATTGAGCAATGTAATGACTTAAAATAACTTACGTTACACGTTATGTTGGCTGACAATTTGTTAGCTACGTTATTCTTACAAACCGTCTAGCATTATAGCAGTTGGTACCTGTATGTTAGCCATCTACCCAGCGTTAGTTGGCTACTAATACATCGAATTTGCCATGCAGTATTATTTACTACTCCGATTTCAGAGCATTCTCGCGCAGAATAACTGATGAATTTACGAATGTTCAACACTGGTTGAATATGGCCAGTGTCAGTAAACGTCGGCAAAAAAAAGGTCATTCAATTGTTGCCAGCAGCACAGTTAGTCACCAACGCTCTAGATAACATAAATGGCCTAACCAGCTCTGCTAGGGCGAGTAAAATGGTCAGAGTGAGGTGTTCTCCATCTAGCCATCCTTAGCTTGGGAGCTTGACCGAGGTTGAATGCTCAGATCAACCCTACTCCTCCGCCAGAGCGTCCAGTGTGCAAACTGAACGCTCCGAATTTATGAACGGACATTCTGACAAGGCTCTGGATTTACGAACGCCCAGACCGCACTCTGGTGTTCCAGATTGAATTTACAAACAACCGAAATCGTAAAATGTTTAGTCATTTGTTATGCTAACAAGCTAGGAAGAGGATGCATAGCAACAGCATCAACTTCCGGTGGACAGGTGAAGCTCTAGTATGCTCAACTAGTTTGTTTGCAGTATACTAAAATGAACTAATAGTATAACTTTATGGCGTCCCCTCGCGAACCAGGGACACTCTGCACACAACAACGGTCGCCCAAGAAGCATCGTTACCCATCGCTCCACAAAGGCCGCGGCCCTTGTAGAGCAAGGGGAACCACTACTTCAAGGTTTCAGAGCAAGTGATGTAACCGATTGAAAGGCTACTAGCGTGCACCACCGCTAACTAGCTAGTCATTTCACATCCGTTACATATACAGTATTCGAAAACAGATCTGGATTTCTAATAAAATAAATCCCTACAAACCCCACTGCTCCCAACCCCCCACCCTAATCAAATAAACTCCCTTTCTACATCATACATTTCACAAAATAATAATACATGTTAAACCGTTTTGTCTACCATACACACATTCCAGTACCATTTTACCCTATCAGTTTCAAAGAGGAATTAAATTCTGTATGCCCCAATCTCATCCTATACAACAAAACTTCCTCCCTTCTGTTCCAATTACGACACTGTCTCCGTACAGATTTCTTTGTAAAAACGTCTGGCCTTAAAGACGTCTCATCCCCTTACCTCTGCCAGCAATATAGCCTATCTTCCCTAATCAATATTTACATTTCTCCTCTATCCACAATATGTTTCACTGCTTTTTTGCCATTATATCTAAGATACAATTTTAATTAACGGGGCGGCAGGTAGCCTAGTGGTGAGAGCGTTGGACAAGTAACGAAAGGTTGCAAGATCGAATCCCCGAGCTGACAAGGTACAAATCTGTCGTCCGGCCACTGAACAAGGCCGTCATTGAAAATAATAATTTGTTCTTAACTGACTTCCCATTTACATGGGAAAATTACTTCATTTTGGATCCTTCTAATAACAATTTATTTGACTGGATTATATGGTGGGGACGCTATATTGATGATGTTTGCCAATCAATTTTGTAACCACTCCCTCTTCAAATTAGGGCTAATTGGAAAAGCTGTTCAAAAGAGGACATTGTATTATTTCTTTGTACTCCCTGACGAAGGCCATGCAGCCGAAACGCGTCGTATTTTTAAAACCTTGTTTCTATTGAACATGCCATACAAATAAAGGCATTTTAATTCATTATATGAAGAGTGCCTTGGTCCTCCTTTCTTATTGATGACCAATTTACCCCTTTTACCAAAGAGCACCTTCTGTCTACCAAAATGTACTATTGTGTACCTTAGTAGCGCTTTTCCTTCCTCCTCTTTCTACATATTACTACTCTTCTTGGTTGCATCTCCTCCTATCCATTGCAACCCAACAATTACCACAACCATTAATGTTGAATATACAGATAAATTACTTTATTTTCTTCAATCAGGCTAAGATCAACATATAGTCTTGTATAAAACCGCGGTGGCACATTTCCTATTGCCACAGATGGCCCTATAACAAAGGTCCCCGAGTCTATATTCATCAACCCTTTTCCCAATCTCTGGGGCTCCCTCTTTTGATATTGTTCATATTCCCAGCAGTCTTCCAATACTGCCAGGATAGTATCTACAGGCTATCTTAACTCGTCTAAGGGATAGTGGCATTTCTCAAGAATGTACTTGTAAAGCCTCAACCGGTGTAGTTTTAAAAGGCACCATTGCACATACTGCGTGCCCTCGCTTGCATCAAAGCGCAACAGCAATGTAATAGCCGCTGAACCATATACAAAGCACCCATAGTCAATGGATGATCTTATTATTAAAGTATGATAAATATTCACTAAAGATTAGCGTTAGCGCAACGACTGGAAGTCTATGGGTATGCTAGCAGATACAGATACCCATAGCCTTCCAGTCGTTGCGCTAATCCTAATTTGCATTGGCTCGCGAAACTACCTCTAACTTCCATCATACTGAACAGAGATATAGAAATGGTATCCACAAGTTCATCTGATGCTGGGGAAGTAGATAAAGCGCCTCATAGCTAAAATCCCGAAGTATCCCTTTAACCTTAAAGGAAAACTCCACCCAAAAACAATATATTGGTATTTGTTTCATTTAGTCCATTGTTGACATAGTCCCAAAATATGTTGCTTGTCAGAAATCAAATTATAAAAGGTAATTTTCAAAATACAGAAATCATCCTTGTATGATGCATTTAGCAAAGGTAAGAATCTCTGGATTAACTATCTAATGTTAGCTAAATGTGGAAATTAATAAATTATCTACATTTCTTTAAATTGACAATTCTGTGAACTGTCATTTGCAAGTTTTAAATTGACACAATACCTGTTAGCAATGGTGTTAGCTAGAGATGAAGTGCAGGAGCTTGCAGGGATTTGTAGTTTTGTATGATGTCTACTTTGATGCTAATTAGCATTTTCGAATCAGTAAATAGAGCAACAATATATTGATAAACGGTTTTTATTTATTTAACTAGGCAAGTCAGTTAAGAACAAATTCTTATTTACAATGACAGCCTAGGAACAGTGGGTTAACTGCCTTGTTCAGTGGCAGAATGACAGATTTTACCTTGTCAACTCAGGGATTCGATCTAGCAACCTTTTGGTTACAGGCCCAACGCTCTAATCACTAGGCTACCTGCCACCCCAAAAGTTACCTTGTCTGAGAGAGATTTACATGGTTATCAAATGTCATGCCAGGGTAAGCCTACACGAAACACAGCCCTTAAAAATCCCCTATGGGGAAAATGGTGGGAAAACAATTGGAACCATTTCCCTGTTTGACTGCTAGGTTTTATGGGTATTATGACACTTCCACTGGGGCTCTAGTCTCAAGGCTTAAAAATCCTTCTTTGACCTGTCTCCTCCCCATCATCCCAACTGATTGAAGTGGATTTAACAAGTGACATCAATAAGGGACGGTAGCTTTCACTTGGTTAGTCTCATGAGCAGTTGTTCCCAATGTTTTGTACACTGTGTGCATGGGCCATGTGCTTTTTCTGCTGGTGTATCCTAATGTATCTCCTAGCTGAGAACCCTTTCTCCCATGTGGACCTTCAGCTGGTGCTGGCGGGAGAACCTCTTCTCACTCTGGGCGCAGCTGTAGGAATTCGCCCATGTGGACCCTTTAATTACTCTTCAGAATGCCAGCCTCAAATCAAACTTTATTTGTCACATGCGCCGAATACAAAAGGTGTAGACCTTACCGTGAAATGCTTACTTACAAGCTCTTAACCAACAATGTAGTTGTTAGGGTTCGTTCCTTACGTCCTTCTTTGTCAATCATTGGTTCATTGGTGAAATTAGCATTATGACAATATCTTTAATTAAATAATTCAAAAACCTTTATTAATGCAATTGCAGACAGAAGTTGACAAACAGGAACATAGCACGCATGTTTCTGAGTAAGTTCTGCATCAAACAAAAGGTCTCCAGTGGTTTTATTAAACCCTAAGTCGCGCTCTGGTGACTTCACTGCCTATATCATCATCCTCTACTCCTGGGACCAAAACCATGCCTACAAAGCTGTATAAACAAGGCCCTTATTGTTAGCTAAACACTTAGCAGTAAATGTCCCCTTCCCCCAAAGTTGACCTATTGTGGAATGTTTACCTAGTGTTATCTCCTTCACTCCCCTGCAGAGTTCTGTCTAAGGGCCTCTTTATCATGGGGCAGAAAAAGAGAGAGAGAACTAAAATACAAATGTAGAACAATACTAAACTTCTACAATGACTATATCTATTGTTAATCAGTAGTCTAAAACCCTATAAATGTAAGGAGGGAGGGGTCTTTTAACCCCTCCCCTTCTATTAATATAACATAAGCATAATCAATTATTCTAATACACCAAACATTTGTACAGCCCCAATCATGACCCCTAGGTAAATCCTAACATAGTTAAGAAAAATAAGAGTTACAAAAATATTTACTAAATAAACTGTTACATTACAGCCTTATTCTAAAAATGATTGAAATTTAAAAAAATCCCTCAATCTATACACAATAACCCACAATGAGAAATTGACATAAGTATTCAAAACCCTTTACTCAGTACTTTGTTTAAGCACCTTTGGCAGCGATTACAGCCTTGACTCTTCTTGGGTATGACGCTATAAGCTTGGCACACCTGTATTTGGGGAGTTTCTCCCATTCTTCTCTGCAGATCCTCTCAAGCTTTGTCAGGTTGGATGAGCAGCATCGCTGCACAGCTATTTTCAGGTCTCTCCAGAGATGTTTGATCGGGTTCAAGTCCGGGCTCTGGCTGGGCCACTCAAGGACATTTAGAGACTTGTCCCGAAGCCACTCGTGCGTTGTCTTGGCTGTGCTTAGGGTTGTTCTGTTGGAAGGCGAACCTTCACAGTCTGAGGTCCTGAGCGCTCTGGAGCAGGTTTTCATCAAGGATTTCTCTCTGTACTTTGCTCTGTTCATCTTTGCCTCGATCCTGACTAGTCTCCCAGTCCCTGCAGCTGAAAAACATCCCCACAGCATGATGCTGCTACCAACATGATTCACCGTAAAGATGGTGCCAGATTTCCTCCAGAGGTGACGCTTGGCATTCAGGCCAAAGAGTTCAATCTTGGTTTCATCAGCCCAGAGAGTCCTCTAGGTGCCTTTTGGCAAACTCCAAGCGGGCTGTCATGTGCCTTTTACAGAGGAGTGGCTTCCGTCTGGCCGCTCTACCATAAAGTCCTGATTAGTGGAGTGCTGCAGAGATGGTTGTCCTTCTAGAAGTTTCTCCCATCTCCACAGAGGAACTCTGGAGCTCTGTTAGTGTGACCATCTGGTTCTTGGTCACCTCCCTGACCAAGGCCCTTCTCCCCCGATTGCTTAGTTTGGCCAGGTGGTCAGCTCTAGGAAGAGTCTTGGTGGTTCCAAACTTCTTCCATTTAAGAATGATGGAGGCCACTGTGTTCTTGGGACATTCAATGCTGCAGAAATGTTTTGGTACCCTTCCCCAGATCTGTGCCGACACAAATCTGTCTCGGTGCTCTATGGACAATTCCTTTGAACCTCATGGCTTGGTTTTTGCTGTGACATGCACTGTCAACTGTGGGACCTTTTTATAGACAGGTGTGTGCCTTTACAAATCATGTCCAATCAATTGAATTTACCACAGGTGGACTCCAATCAAGTTGTAGAAACATCTCAAGCATGATCAATGGAAACAGGATGCTCTTGAGCTCAATTTCGAGTCTCATAGCAAAGGGTCTGAATACTTATATAAATAAGGTATGTTTTTATTTTTTATTAATTTGCAAAAAATTCTACAAAACCTGTTTTCGCTTTGTTATTATGGGGTATTGTGTGTAGATTTGACTTTACATTTTTTATTTAATCCATTTTAGAATAATTCTGTAATGTAACAAAATGTGGAAAAAGGGAAGGGGGGTCTGAATACTTTCCCAAGGCACTGTATACATGACTGGGAATAAAGATATGCTGGTCGTAGATACATTTTTTTTTTTTTAAATGTAAGGGCGTGGATGAGAACCAGTCAGTATCTTGTGTGACCCCCGTTTGCCTCATGCAACGCGACATCTCCTTCGCATAGAGTTGATCAGGCTGTTGATTGTGGCCTGTGGAATGTTGTCCCACTCCTCTTCAATGGCTGTGTGAAGTTGCTGGATATTGGGGGGAACTGAATACTTATGTAAATAAGGTATATGTTTTTTTATTTGTAATAAATTGGCAAACATTTCTAAAAACCTGTTTTCGCTTAGTCATTATGGGGAATTGGGTGTAGATTGATGAGAATATAAAAAAAAAATCAATTTTAGAATAAGGCTGTAACGTAACAAAATGTGGAAAAAGAGAAGGGGTCTGAATACTTTCCAAATGCACTGTATGTATATACGGTCACTGTGGAGACAAGGTCATCGATGCACTTATTGATGAAGCCGGTGACTGAGGTGGTATACTCCTCAATGCCATCGGATGAATCCCGGAACATTTTCCAGTCTGTGCTAGCAAAACAGTCCTGTAGCCTAGCATCTGCATCATCTGACCACTTCTGTATTGAGCGAGTCACTGGTACTTCCTGCTTTAGTTTTTTCTTGTAAGCAGGAACCAGGAGGATAGAATTGTGGTCAAATTTGCCAAATGGAGGGCAAGAGAGAGCTTTGTACGTGTCTCTGTGTGTGGAGTAAAGGTGGTCTAGAGTTTGTTTTCCTCTGGTTGCACATGTGACATGCTGGTAAAAATTAGGTAGAACGGATTTCAGTTTGCCTGCATTCAAGTCCCCGGCCACTAGGAGCGCCTCCTCTGGATGAGCATTTTCTTGTTACCTTATGGCCTTATTCAGCTCGCTGAGTGCGGTCTTAGTGCCAGCATCAGTTTGTGGTGGTAAATGGACAGCTACGAAAAATATAGATAAACTCTTGGTAAATAGTGTGGTTTACAGCTTATCATGAGGTACTTTACCTCAGGCGAGCAAAACCTCAAGACTTCTTTAATATTAATATTAGATTTCGCACACCAGCTGTAATTGGGCTCCTGAGTGGCGCAGTGGTCTAAGGCACTGCATCTCAGTGCAAGAGGCGTCATGTGCAACTACATCTCTACCAGAGTTCAGTGTGTCAAATTGGAGGGTCTGTTGTCTGGACCTCTGGCAGTCTCTATGGGGGTGCCATAGGGTTCAATTCTCAGGTTGACTCTTTTCTCTGTATACTAACCTCCAGACAAGCTTCAATGCCATTCAACTCTCCTTCCATGGCCTCCAACTGCTCTTAAATGCAAGTAAAACTAAATGCATACTCTTGAACCGATCGCCGCCCACACCTGCCCTCCCGTCTAGCATCACTACTCTGGACAGTTCTGACTTAAAATATGTGGACAACTACAAATACCTAGGTGTCTGGTTAGACTGTAAACTCTCCTTCCAGACTCACATTAAGCATCTCCAATCCAAAATTAAACCTTGAATCGGCTTCCTATTTCGCAACAAAGCATCCTTCACTCATGCTGCCAAACATACCCTCGTAAAACTGACTATACTACCGATCCTTGACTTCGGCGATGTAATTTACAAAATAGCCTCCAACACTCTACTCAGCAAATTGGATGCGGTCTATCACAGTGCCATCCGTTTTGTCACCAAAGCCCCATATACTACCAACCACTGCGACCTGTATGCTCTCCTTGGCTGGCCCTCGCTTCATATTCGTTGCCAAACCCACTGGCTCCAGGTCATCTATAAGTCTTTGCTAGGTAAAGCCCCGCCTTATCTCAGCTCACTGGTCACCATAGCAGCACCCACCCGTAGCACGCACTCCAGCAGGTACATTTCACTGGTCACCCCCAAAGCCAATTCCTCCTTTGGCCGCCTTTCCTTCCAGTTCTCTGCTGCCAATGACTAGAACGAAGTGCAAACATCACTGAAGCTGGAGACTTATCTCCCTCACTAACTTTAAGCATCAGCTGTCAGAGCAGCTTACAGGTCATTGCACCTGTACATAGCCCATCTGTAAATAGCCCATTCAACTACCTCATCCCCATATTGTTATTTTTATTGCTCCTTTGCACCCCAGTATCTCTACTTGCACATTCATCTTCTGCACATCTATCACTCCAGTGTTTAATTGCTAAATTGTAATTATTTCGCCACTGTGGCCCATTTATTGCCTTGCCTCCCTAATCTTACCTCATTTGCACACACTGTATATATATATTTCTATTGTGTTATTGACTGTATGTTTGTTTATTCCACGTGTAACTCTGTGTTGTTGTTTGTGTCGCACTGTTTTGCTTTATTTTGGCCAAGTCGCAGTTGTAAATGAGAACATGTTCTCAACTGGCCTACCTGGTTAAATAAAGGTGAAAAAGAAAAAAACTGTAGTCCCTGGTTCGAATCCAGGCTGCATCAGATCCGGCTGTGTTTGGGGGTCCCATAGGGCATCGCACTATTGGCCCAGCGTCGTCCAGGTTTGGCCGGGGTAGGCCATAATTGTAAATAAGAATTTGTTCTTAACTGACTTGCCTAGTTAAATAAAGGTAAAACAAATTGACAAATAAACACAAACCACCATCCCTCATTTTACCTGTTCTGTTAACTGTTCTGTCTTGCCGATGGACGGGAAACCCAGCCAACTGCAAATTATCCATGTCGTTGTTTAGCCACGACTTGGTGAAACATAAGATATTACAGTTAATGTCCCGTTGGTAGGATAGTCCTGAACAGAGCTCATCCTGTTTATTCTCCAATGATTGCACGTTGGCCAGTAGGACGGATGGTAGAGTTGGGTTACCCACTCGCCATAAAATTATTTTCATGCGAATGACTGGGATTTGGGCCTGGTCCAGAAGCAGCAGTAAATCCTTCACATCCAGCTCATTAAATATTTTTTTCCTGTCCAGTTCGATGTAAGTAATCACTGTTCTGATATCCAGAAGCTCTTTTTGGTCATAAGAGACAGTGGCAGAAACAAAATAAGTTACAAACAATGCGAAAAAACACAAAATAGCACAATTGCCATCCATTCTGGCGCCATTCTCAGCGAAGTGCACGTGACACTGGGTACAGCTGAAGGATTTCTCCCCGTGTGGACCCTTTGGTAGATCTCCACCTTCTGGACGCAGCAGAAGCCTTTGTTACAGAACATGCCGAGGAACTGCATCTCTTTACAGTTTTTTGCCTGATGTTGCTCCCCCTCCCCGAGCCTGGGCTCTAGTCCTGTCGTTTGAGTTCAATACTTAATGAAAAGGAGATGGCTGTGTGAATCGGAAGGACCCATCAACACTGGGTCATGATCACTAAACATGTGTAATGGGGAGTGTGACTCTACATTTGTATTTGTCTCTAAGCTTTCCCTTTAATCTATGAAATCTCTGCCCTGTGAGTATCTGTCTCCTAAATGATTATCTGCAGTCCATGGGGGAGGAACGTCGCCCTCCAATTTCACAGTCACTTCATCTACGACCAGGGTTTCTGTTAGCCGGTAAATGCCACTTTTGGATGATTTTGTTGTTGTTGCCGGCCAAATTTCCTGGAAGAAAAAAAGATTGATTGGAAAATAATCATTTTTATTCATTGGTGGAAATACCAGTCGATGTGCTCCAACTTCAAAGCAAAATCTACTTAATGGGCTAATACATCTTCAAGCTGCTGGGGTGTGTGTGTTTCTATTTTCCTCCCACAAAATATGTAAGGTCCTCATAAGGGACTTCAGCTAAGTGTGCACCGACTCGGCAAAATGTGTTTAGATTGTGTTGATTATCCCGGATTTCAGTGTGCCCGCCGAGAGGGGATTCTTTCTCCAAAACAGAGTAAAGTTGGCTTCAAGATCACGCCTTCTTGAGGACAAAGAGGCTGATGTGCACCTAGCTGCTCCAAGGAGTTGAACAGTTTTGACTTCCCAACAGCAGCGGCTCACTTTCAGCAGGCCAAGATCCTCCGTAAACGCACGGAAAACTAGGCTGGAAGCAAATGATTGTGTTCGTCAGGCTCGGTAGGCACCCAGTTGCTTATAGTAGGAAACAGTTGTTATCAATAAGCCACATATATCACACGACAGGAGTCACGACCCCACCATAGTTAAAATTAAAATAAATATAACATTTATTAACATCATCCAGTAGAAATGTTTTGTTATTGATAAGGCCTAATGAAAATGTTCATGCCTCGGCTAAATTAAATTACTTGTTTTGTTATTTATTAATTAAATGTTTATACAAATAGCCTATAAGTAAAGGTTATTTGCAAATTATATTATACAAATATTATATTTTGAAGTTTTATTACTGTCTAGGCGACTTTTTCTTCTAAATGTTTATTTGTATTTTTTAAACGATATTCACTTATGATTTATAGCAGGGATGAAGACACAACGGGCAATGTTTTGCTTTTCAATAAACCTGTCATGTTGGTATAAGAAAATCATTCTAGTTTATTTTATTACAACTTTACAGGCAAATGTATATTCTGTTCAGATGAATTAAAATCATGTCAATGTGATTGAGGTCCATTGGTGGACGCCCTAATGCTAAGAACCCAATACATATGGATGTCCGGAAAATTTCATTCTTGCTGGTCACGTTGTCCGGCGCCAAACGGAAACCCTGGACCAGACCCTCCCCTTTCCTATTTAGGCACCCTTCAGAGTATACACCAGAGGTGGGACCAAGTCACTATTATTCGAGTCACAAGCAAGTCTCAAATCACAAAGTAGAACAGGTCGAGTCAAGTCCAAGTTGTGCATTCTAAGAGCAAGTCAAGTCACGTTTATGAAACATAAATACTTTTTAAAATACACCAAATAGCATACACTGAACAAAATATATAAACGCAACATGTAAAGTGTTAGCCCCATGTTTCATGAGCTGAAATAAAAGATCCCAGAATTTGTCTATACACACAAAAAGGTAATTTCTCAAATGTTGTGCACACATTTATTTAGATCCCTGTTAATGAGCATTGCCAAGATAATCTAGCCATTGGACAGGTGTGGCATATCAATAAACTGATTAAACAACTTGATCATTACACAGGTGCACCTTGTGCTGAGGACAATTAAAGGCCACTCTAAAACGAACCGGGCTAACAACCGCAGACGACGTGTATGGTGTCGTGTGGGCGAGCTGTTTGCTGATGTCAACGTTGTGAACTGAGTGCCCCATTGTGGCGGTGGGGTTATGGTATGGGCATGCCTAAGCTACGGACAATGAACACAATTGCATTTTAAATCGGGGGCAATTTTAATACAGAGATACCATGACGAGATCCTGAGGGCCATTGTCGTGCCATTCATCGCAAGGATCTGGACACAATGCCTGGAAGCTGAAAATGTCCCAGTTCTTCCATGGCCTGCATACTCACCAGACATGTCATCCACTGAACATGTTTGGGATGCTCTGGATCGAAGTGTACGATAGCGCGTTCCAGTTCCCGGCGACATCCAGCATCTTCTCACAGCCATTGAAGAGGAGTGGGACAACATTCCACAGGCCACAATCCACAGCCTGATCAACTCTATGCGAAAGGAGATGTCTCACTGCATGAGGCAAATGGTGGTCACACCAGATACTGACTGGTTCTCATCCATGCCCCTACTTTAAAAAACCTTATTTAAAAAAAAAAAAAGGTATTTGCGACGAACAGATGCATCTCTGTATTCACAGTCATGTATATATATAATATGAATTTGTTCTTGACTGACTTCCCTAGTTATTTTTATATATATATATATATATATATATATATATATATATATACTGCTCAAAAAAATAAAGGGAACACTAAAATAACACATCCTAGATCTGAATGAATGAAATATTCTTATTAAATACTTTTTTCATTACATAGTTGAATGTGCTGACAACAAAATCACACAAGAATTATCAATGGAAATCAAATTTATCAACCCATGGAGGTCTGGATTTGGAGTCACACTCAAAATTAAAGTGGAAAACCACACTACAGGCTGATCCAACTTTGATGTAAYGTCCTTARAAYAAGTCAAAATGAGGCTCAGTAGTGTGTGTGGCCTCCACGTGCCTGTATGACCTCCCTACAACGCCTGGGCATGCTCCTGATGAGGTGGCGGATGGTCTCCTGAGTGATCTCCTCCCAGACCTGGACTAAAGCATCCGCCAACTCCTGGACAGTCTGTGGTGCAACGTGGCGTTGGTGGATGGAGGCGAAGACATATGTCCCAGATGTGCTCAATTGGATTCAGGTCTGGGAACGGGCGGGCCAGTCCATAGCATCAATGCCTTCCTCTTGCAGGAACTGCTGACACACTCCAGCCACATGAGGTCTAGCATTGTCTTGCATTAGGAGGAACCAGGGCCAACCGCACCAGCATATGGTCTCACAAGGGGTCTGAGGATCTCATCTCGGTACCTAATGGCAGTCAGGCTACCTCTGGCGAGCACATGGAGGGCTCTGGCAGTGCTCTCCTGCTCCTCCTTGCACAAAGGTGGAGGTAGCGGTCCTGCTGCTGGGTTGTTGCCCTCCTACGGCCTCCTCCAGTCTCCTGGTGTACTGGCCTGTCTCCTGGTAGCGCCTCCATGCTCTGGACACTACGCTGACAGAAACAGCAAACCTTCTTGCCACAGCTCGCATTTGATGTGCCATCCTGGATAGCTGCACTACCTGAGCCACTTGTGTGGGTTGTAGACTCCGTCTCATGCTACCACTAGAGTGAAAGCACTGCCAGCATTCAAAAGTGACCAAAACATCAGCCAGGAAGCATAGGAACTGAGAAGTGGTCTGTGGTCACCACCTGCAGAACCACTCCTTTATTGGGGTGTCTTGCTAATTGCCTATAATTTCCACTGTTGTCTATTCCATTTGCACAACAGCATGTGAAATTATTGTCACAGTGTTTGCTTCCTAAGTGGACAGTTTGATTTCACAGAAGTGTGATTGACTTGGAATTACATTGTGTTGTTTAAGAGTTCCTTTTATTTTTTTGAGCAGTGTATATATATATATATGGCCTCTTGTTTTAAAGTTATTGTCCTGCTGAAAGGTGAATGTGTCTCTGTGTCTGTTGGAAAGCAGACTGAACCAGGTTTTTCCTCTAGGATTTTGCCTGTGCTTAGCTCTATTCTGTTTCTTTTTATCCTGAAAAACTCCCTAGTCTTTGGAGGTGACAAGCTTACACCTAACATGATGCAGCCACCACCATGTTTGAAAATATAAAAAGTTGTAATCAGTGATGTGTTTGCCCCAAACATAACACTTTGTAATCAAGACACAGTTAATTTCTTTGCCACATTTTTTTCAGTTTTACTTTAGTACCTTATTGCAAACAGGATGCATGTTTTGGAATATTTGTATTCTGTACAGGCTTCTTTCTCTATCACTCTGTCAATTAGGTTAGTATTGTGGAGTAACTACAAGGTTGATCCATCCTTAGTTCTTCCAGCACAGCCATTGAACTCTGTTTTAAAGACACCACTGGCCTCATGGTGAAATCCCTGAACGGTTTCCTTCCTCTCCGGCAACAGAGTTAGGAAGGACATTGGTATCTTTGTAGTGACTGGGTGTATTCATACACCATCCAAAGTGTATGAACTTCACAATGCTCAAAGGGATATTCAATGTCTGTTTTTTTAAGTTTACCGATCTACCATTGGAAAACCTCCTTGGTGTTTGAAATTCACTGCTCGACTGAGGCACTTTACAGATAGATAATTGTATGTGTGGGTTTATAGAGATGAGCAGTCATTCAAAAATCATGTTAAACACTATTATTGCACATAGAGTCTATGCAACTTGTGAAGCACATTATTTTGGCTTGCCATAACAAAGGGGTTGAATTACTTCAGACATTCCAGCTTATCATTTTTTATTCATTTTTAAAAAGACAATCTCAATTTCATCAATTTGAAATTAAGGCTGTAAGAATGAAATGTAGAGAAAGTCAAGGGATGTGAATACTTTCTGAAGGCACTGTATATCACACAATGTCTGGATGCAATTTTCTACCCAGGAATATCCAACACTGAAATCTGTTACTCTCGTTATTCCAAATGCATCTGTGGATCTTTTCAGCTGACAACAATAAAAATGTATCTTTGACTTTAATGCAGTGTTTGATCTAAACGTCAGAAGCTATCGAGCAGAATGGTTACTTTTCTATATTATACAGAGGAATGTTTTTTCTGCTGGTGTGTCCTGAGGTAGCTCCTCTCTGAGAATCTCTTCCCGCAATGCATACTGGTGAATGGCCTCTCTCCCTTGTGGACCTTCAGGTGCATCTTCAGGTTGCCAGCCAGGGCAAAGCGCATGTGACACTGGGTACAGCTAAAGGGTTTCTCCCCAGTGTGGCCCCTCTGGTGCCTCTTCAGGTCACCAGCCTGGGAGAACCTCTTCTCACACTGGGGGCAGCTAAATGGTTTCTCCCCTGTGTGGACCCTCTGGTGCCTCTTCAAGTGGTCCTGGCGGGAGAATCTCTTCTCACACTGGATACAGCTGAAGGGATTCTCCCCTGTGTGGACCCTCTGGTGGATCTCCACCTTCTGGAGGCAGCTAAAGCCTTTGTTACAGAACATGCAGAGGAACCGTTTATCTTTACTATTGCCTGACGTTGCTCCCCCTCCCCAAACCTCGTCTCTAGCCCTGTCGTCAGAGTTAAATACCTGATCGAAAAAGATGCTGCCATGTGAATCATAAGGTGCCATCGACAGGGATACTGGGTCGCGATCCCTGACTGCGTGTAAAGGGGAGTGGGTCGCAACATTTAGATTTGTCTCTAACCTATCCCTGCAGTCTAAGAAGTCACTGGTGTTGCTTTGCGAGTATCTTTCCCATAAATGAGTCTCGTCTGCATTACATGTCAGAGGAGCGTCGCCTTCCATTTTCACAGTCACCTCATCTACGACCACACCCTCCCCTTTCTTATCTAGGGACCCTTCAGAGTATACACTACTACTGTACTTGTTCCAGTCCACTCTAGACAGATCAGTCTGTGTCTCTAATACCAAGGGCATGATGCCAGGGTCCATCACTGTAGTGTAAGAACGAGACAGATCATTGCCAGTCTCTACCGCATCACCTGAGTCCTGATGGGAATGAACCGTCCTCGGGCTTGGGTTTCCATAAAGTAAATACTTTGAGTCAGGAGCAGGAGAACAGCCCAGTCTCCCCAACAACAGTCTCTCTGGGTCTGATACGTGGTCAGATCCCGTGTGTAAGAGCCTGTGTGTTACAGTTAAAGTCTCTGTGTCGGTCTCTGACTTGAGGACGGCGTTCAGCGTTCCACTGACCTCCGTGATGCTGGGTCGGGTCCTGTGCTGGGGCGTGGTGGCGAGGTCCTCCACGGCAACAGGGGGCACCACTCCAGCCGCTGCTCCAGTCTGGATGTCTCTGCTGTGTGTTGGGTTCTCTCCTTCAGTACTCTCCTGCTTGACCAGAGACAATCCTCCAGGACCTGCAGCCTCTGCAGACTGACAAGAAGAGAGGAGTTTATTATCGGTAAAAGGGCCAGCCCCAAGTGGTGAGGGTAGGCAACAACACCTCCGCTACGCTGACCCCCAAAACCGGGGCCCATCAGCAGGGCTCTACACTGACCTTTTTTATAAGGAGCACGTGTGAGCCTAATATTAAAAATGTAGGAGCACAAAGAAAAATATTTGCAGTAACAACCAGTTTTCTTCGTAGTAATGGCGCAAGCATGCATGAGTCATGAATCTGCAGGCCTCGACATTAACACTTGTCCTTTTGTCCGGGACAAGTCAAAAAAATAAGTTGTCCTGATCGACAAGTCAAAATAAATCACACAAAAATCACAATATCAAACAATTACTCCGATCAGAATTGGATCAGAGGCCAACATCAGAATAATATTTTCCATGTACATACTGAAAAAGCCTACATTTCAAAAGTGTAGGTGACATGCATGTTGGCTACAGCCTCATGTCCAAACCGATGCCGACACGAGGAGCCAGAAAATGTAGCCGTTCTAACGGACAAAAGTAACTGGGTCTGTTCCAGGTGCTGTTGGCTGTGCTTCTGTACTACATGGACATTGGCTTACCCAAACTACAACTCATGCTTATTTTATTGGCTTCCTGGTAAGATCCTAATTTGATAAAGCCATAAATATATCTTTGTTTCTGTCACAGGAGGCGGCTGAGGGGAGGACGGCTCATAATAATGGCTGGAATGGAGCGAATGGAATGGCATCAAATACATAGAAATCATGTTTTTTTGTTTTGTTTTTTCCACTCTAACTTACCATCCATACCATAATTAGAGTAAACTAAAGGACAACAATACTTCTACTTACAGCTATTTAGCTCACATCTACGTTACCCGTAGTTAAATAACTATACATATATATTCCTAATTTCCGCTTTCTTCGAGTGCTACATTTTCACACACAGCGGCCAATCCACCATTCATTCTGATCTTAACCCCAACCCTCCGCTATCCACAGATGAACGCATCTTTCCCAGCATCATGCATTTCTAGTTCCTTTTGCAATACATCCCTCCATTTTACTATGATGTCTCACAAGGGTCCTGAACCTAACTATTTCTAACATTTCTACTGATAATTCCCGAAAAATAAATACCTTACCCAACAGTATAATGATTTTCCCCCATTGACTTATCGTGTTTTTTTCAGATGCCGCAACAACAGTTTGCAGGTCCATCTGAACCCTGATATTATGACACAACGACCAATCCTGGACCTGACTCCAAAAGCGAATCACTGATGAACAGTACCATAAAATATGTTGTATTGGTTCCGTTTCCTCGTGGCAGAGTCTGCACAAGGCTGACTATTCAATGCCCCATATTTAACATTCTTTTTGTAGTAGATATTTTATATAATAGCTTAAATTGACGTGTCAATTGTTGTATTACATGTCACTTCATAGACTAGATGCCAAGGTGTTGGGACATCAAAAACCTGTTCCCAACTGACCTGAATTCTATACAGTATCGCGGTCAAACCTTTTGACTTCAAGTGAAACTGATTTTTTTCCCCGATTTACACAAATCATTTGAAGTAATTTATGATTTTTAATAGGTGTCAGACAGACTAACTCTAAGTAACTGCCTCTTCCAACTTTGTGGCAGAGTGATTAATTGGTTTTAATTTTGTATTGACCCCTCCATACACTGTTGTTAATTGCTTGAGTGACAATTTTACCGTTCTTGTTTACAATGTCCTTCATAAATATTATACCCTTTGTAAAATTTTAACCAAGAAAATTGTTTATTATCTCTATCAATACATTGGAGTTTAGCTATATTATTTGTTGCAATATTAAAATCGGCCTTTTCTGGAGGATGACATTTTAGTAGCCAACTCATTTAAAAAGGAGGTTACTTTAAACAGGGATCTATTGTCAATCCATCAAAAATGTAAGGTTTTAATCTACAAAAAGGCAAAGAGCCCACTCTTAAACATATGTTGGGCCTCTCTTAGTACCTTACTAGAAAACCAGTTTGGAATTAGATCAAATGTTGGTACAATGGAGGCGTAACTTCTCTAGGATAAGGGGCAGCATTTTCACTTTTGGATAAATAGCGTGCCCAATTTCAACTTCCTTCTACTCATCCCCAGAATATAAGATATGCATATTATTAGTAGATTTGGATAGACAACACTCTGAAGTTTCTAAAACTGTTTGAATCATGTCTGTAAGTATAACAGAACTTATGTAGCAGGCAAAACCCAGAGGACTAACCATTCAGATTTTTATTTTATTTTTATGTCACTGTCTGTTCAATGAGCTTTCATTGGGAAGCCAGATTTCTAATCACCCTGTTCTCAGTTCCTACTGCTTCCACTGGATGTCACCAGTCTTAGGAAATAGGTTGAGGTTATTCATTTGTGCAATGAAGAAGAAGGCCATCAGGAAGCACTGTAACGCCATGTGTACTGTTTGAGAATTGCGCAAGACTAAAAAAAGTAGCCTTAGTTTGTTGCTCTCCTGTATTGAAAACAGATACACCCGTCTTCAATTTGATCGATTATTAACGTTTACAAATACCTTAAGTTGTATTACAAAAGTAGTTTGAAATGTTTTGGCAAAGTTTAGAGGTAATTTTTTAGATATTTTGTAGTGACGTTGTTCAAAAATGGAGCTGTTTTTTTCTGGATCAAACGCTCCAAATAAATGGACAATTTGGACATATATGGACGGAATTAATCGAACAAAAGGACCATTTGTGATGTTTATGGGACATGTTGGAGTGCCAACAAAAGAATCTCGTCAAATGTAATGCATGTTTTATATTTTAAATCTGCGTTTTGAGTAGCGCCGGCAGGGTTGAAAAATGCTACTCTCTCTTTGTTGACATTGTGCTATCATCAGATAATAGCATCTTATGCTTTCGCCGAACAGCCTTTTTGAAATCTGACATGGTGGCTGGATTCACAACGAGTGTAGCTTTAATTTGGTATCTTACATGTGTGATTTAATGAAAGTTTGATTTGATATCATTTTTTTTGAATTTGGCGCTCTACATTTTCCCTGGCTATTGGCCAAGTGGGACGCTACCGTCCCACATATCCCAGAGAGGTTTTAAGAGAGGATTAGTGCCTTAATATTTAATACTTTTAACCATTCAAACTCATGCTCGTTATATAAATATACTTGTTTATCTGGTTTGCCATTCCAAATAAAGTGAAATATTTTTTTGCTCACAATATTTGAAAAATGATTCTCCTGGAGATGGTAAAGCCATGAATAAATATGTAAACTGCGATATCACTAGATAATTAAATCAGGGTAATCTTCCTGTAAAATGGTTTCAAGATTCAATCTATTTTGCTCAGTTTTCGATCAAAGTGAATAGGTCAACTTTTTTGGGATATGTACACCAAGCACATCGACTTCACCATTCGCCCATCTAATTAGGAGACCACATGGCAATTTAATGTTTGTATCTTTTAGAGACTCAATCCGTAACCTAGTACACTTAACATAGTTGGGTTTTAGTGCAGAGAAACTGGAGAATTTAAATAGCCACTGCTAAATAGTTAATTCATTGGTTACCCGGACTATCTGCACTGACCCTATATTGCACTGACTATGCCAACATTTCCCAAACTAGGGGTCGTGAATTGAAAACGGGGTCGCGAGAGAGAGAAACTATGACATAAAATACGCTTCGTTCATAGAACTCCGGTAGCCGCTAGATGCGGTTGTAATAAACAGAGCGGTTTCTGTTTCGTCCTACAAATGAAATGTTGCTCTATCATTTGAACGGTTTAAGTGACAAAATATTATGACCCCCCCATCACCGAAAGATAAGACTCAGGAACACATGTGCATCTCCCTCTACAATGCCCACAAGCCTCAATAGAACAGAGTGGACTAGACCAGTCACTAAATCAGACTGGGGAAGAAATAACATCAATGATGATGTTCTTTTCTACACAGAAGATCATACAGAATTGCCAGATTTTCTGAACTTCCCAATACCTTTCTGATCCCTTATTGATGTCACTTGTTCAGGTATCATGGTTTTCATCTGGATTCACATGGTCAGTCCGTTATGGAAAGAGCAGGTGTTCTTAATGTTTTGTACACTGTGTACATATACACACGCACATACACCGACAACACAAAACATTTTACACTCAAAATATGCAGCTGTTACTCTGTTCTTTATTTTACTCCTACTAGTATCTATCCTGATGCCTAGTCAATTTACTCTGCCTTTACATACATATCAAATACCTCATACACGGATCTGGAACTGGTACTCCCTGTATATAGCTCCATTCTTGTGTATTTTATTCCTCGTGTTCCCATTTTTTTTTATATTACTAAATTTTTTTTATTTATAATTATAATATTGTAATGAAACAGCAGGGAACAGGTCTCGAACCCTCGACCTTCTAGCCCGAAGTCCGGCGCGCTATCGACTGTGCCGCAAAAGCATGCTCGTGCGGCAGAGTCGATTTCCGCGCTTATAAACCCAGGGTCGTTACACTATATATATATTTTTTACTCTTCATCGCTGGGAAGCGCTCGGGAAGGATTCCGAATGTGTGACTTTGGATGTTTCTGTCAGTCTTACGTGTCTTTTCCTATGAGATGACGTGCAAATTCGGGCCACATTTGATGTACTATAATTTTTTATGTAACACTATGATACTAACCTCTATCACAATAACATGCTGGGTTGAGGTTCCATTTCCCTCATCAACAGTGATTGGTTGGTCATCTCTCCACGCATTTGGTCCTGCTGGCTTGACAATGCTCCTGTGTCCTCCAGAGAGATGTCCTGAGAGAGTGATTGGGGGAAAAGTGGTGGTTAGGTACTGTCAATGTTCAATGCAATATTGTACACTATTGACACTGTTTACAATTGGCAAGGATGCAAGGTAACACCTCATAACTTCTTGATATACTATTTATTGTAAATAAAGAATCTGGTTAGAACATGATACTGGCCGTGTCCGATATCTGGCTGGCTATCTGGCTTGCCTAAACTGCATACTGTGTAATAATCGTATTATATACTATTTAGAACGTACTGGTTAGTAAAAAATAATACAGTAATCAACAAAATCCCAACACACTAGGCTAATCCATTGTTTTACATTAGATAGTGTGTCGATTCTGCCTGCACTCCATTGAGGGACGAGCATCGCAGAGGGATGACAGCATGTGACGTGAGACAGTGAGGCTCATTGTGCTTTCAAGACTGGGAACTCGGAAATAACCGAGGTCAAATAATGACATCGGTGATCTTCAGGTAGGAAAGTCGGGGCTCTAGAAAGATGCCCATATTTCCGAATTGCAATTTCCAGTTAATTTTCCGAGTTCCCAGTTGTCTTGAATACAGAGAAGTCTGAGATTTACTTGTTCTGCATCATAATACTGATAATGCGTCATCTAATTGCGATGTTTCCCGCCATTCGTTCATTTGGTAACTCATCCCTGTTGTCAAACACAAGTGACTCTTCCTCGAAAGTGAGCATTGACTTCTACTAGATGAAAAGCCGACATGACTATAACATACTAGCATTCAAAGCGTACTCAATTTTAGAAAATTCACATACCTATATTTGCGTTCTGAATTGTAGATATTTAGGTATTTGGACAAGGCAATTAAGTCTTTGTGCAAAAATACTTTTCTTAATTGCTCTGCCTGGTAAAACACAAACATTGTGCAAGATGGCTGTCAGGGAACGATTGCATACTATCCAAAAACTGACCAAGTTCCAAATATAGTTAACACATCTGAACACGAGCAGAGGGGAACAGGGCGACAGTCCCCGCAGCCTCGCCATTAAGCAAAATGTACCTCGTGCCATTCCTCTGTATCGGTCGAAGATCTTGACACTATTGGGACGACTCGCGAGGACGCGCTCTCGTGCCACCTTCATTTCCAGTAGCTGTAGTTTCCTCCGCAATGCCCTGTTTTCTTTCTGGCTTTGAGTTATTTCCAAACGGAACACTGCATAGTCGTCGTCTACGAGTTTACAGATATCTGCCACGGCGGCATTCGCTAGCACCTCCATAATGGAGGCTATTTGAGTGTGAAAAACCATAACGTCACATTAGCTAACGCGAATTAAACCCAACCTGGGGTAAGTATGTGATGCTGTGCAGTTAAATGAACAATGGCCCAGTGTGTTATTAAACGTCTAAATGACAATAACCTTAACGTGGAAATTGTTATTGGTCACTTCCGTTTGTTTGGCGTCATAGCGCAAAGGGTGCGGTTAAATGAAAAAGCGATGCGCGCTGTTCTGTGAATTACGGTACTGCTTATTACGTTGCACATCAAATCTCCTATGATCAGTGTCTTTCAAGCCGAGAAGAGAAAATTACAATGAATAGATTTATTCCATCTATATCACCTCAATAAGTTAAATATTCAACTGTCCTTGTTCTAGCCTAGGTTTACTGTCTCTCTAAAAATAGGTATTTACACAACAAGCCTGTTTCAAATGGTAAATTAACAAAGGATTAATGAGGGGTATGTGGTTAATTACCCTCTTAGCCCAAGACACTCAACATAACTACAGTGCATTCGGAAATTATTCAGACCCCTTGTCTTTTTCCACATTTTGTTACATTACAGCTTTATTCTAAAATTGATTAAATTGTTTCCCCACCTCAATCTACACAACATACCCCATAATGTAGAAATGTTTGCACATTTATAACAAATAAAAACTGATATCACATTTGCATAAGTATTCAGACCATTTACTCAGTACTTTGTTGAAGCACCTTTGGCAGCGATTACAGCCATAAGTCTTCTTGGGTATGACACTACAAGCTTGGCACACCTGTATTTGGGGAGTTTCCCCCATTTATTTTCTGCAGATCCGCTCAAGCTCTGTCAGGTTGGATGGGGAACGTCTTTGCACAGTTATTTTCTGGTCTCTCCAAAGATATTAGATCCGGTTCAAGTCCGGACTCTGGCTGGGCCACTCAAGGATATGCAGAGACTTCTCCCGAAGCCACTCTTGCGTTGTCTTGGCTGTGTGCTTAGGATCGTTGTCCTGTTGGAAGGTGAACCTTCGCCCCAGTGAGGTCCTGAGCGCTCTGGAGCAGATTTTCATCAAGGATCTCTCTGTACTTTGCTCCGTTCAT
Source organism: Salvelinus sp. IW2-2015 (assembly GCF_002910315.2). Classification (NCBI taxonomy): domain Eukaryota; kingdom Metazoa; phylum Chordata; class Actinopteri; order Salmoniformes; family Salmonidae; genus Salvelinus; species Salvelinus sp. IW2-2015. Next base: position 3,488,319 of record NC_036873.1, read on the forward strand.
CTTTCCCTCGATCCTGACTAGTCTCCCAGTCCCTGCTGCTGAATAACATCCCCACAGCATGATGCTGCCACCACCATGCTTCATCGTAGGGTTGGGGGTTGGTGCCAGGTTTCCTCCAGACGTGACTCTTGGCATTCAGGCCAAAAAGTAAAATCTTGGTTTCATCATACCAGAGAATCGTGGCCTGAGTCTTTTAGGTGCCTTTTGGCAAACTCCAAGCGGACTGTCATGTGCCTTTTACTGAGGAGTGGCTTCTGTCTGGCCACTCTACCATAAAGGCCTGATTAGTGGAATGTTATAGAGATGGTTGTCCTTCTGGAAGGTTCTCCCATCTGCAACGACAAAATCTGGAGATCTGTCAGAGTGACCATTGGGTTTCTTGGTCACCTCCCTGACCGAGGCCCTTCTCCCTCGATTGCTCAGTTTGGCCGGGTGGCCGGCCCTAGGAAGAGTCTTGTTGATTCCAAACTTCTCCCATTTAAGAATGATGGAGGCCACTGTGTTTTCGGGGACCTTCAATGCTGCAGAAATGTTTTGGTACTATTCCCCAGATCTGTGCCTCGACACAATCCTGTCTCAGAGCTCTACGGACAATTCCTTCGACCTCATGGCTTGGTTTTTGCTCTGACATGCACTGTCAACTGTAGGACCTTATATAGACAGGTGTGTGCCTTTCAAAATCATGTCCAATGAGTTGAATTTACTACAGGTGGACTCCAATGAAGTTGTAGAAACATCTCAAGCATGATCAATGGAAACAGGATGCACCCGAGCTGAATTTCGAGTCTCATAGCAAAGGGTGAAAATACTTATGTAAAATTGTACTGTTTTTTTTATTTTTAATACATTGGCAAAAATGTCTAAAAACCTGTTTTTTCTTTGCCATTATGGGGTATTGTGTGTAGATTGAGGGGAAAATGTATTTAATCCATTTTAGAATGTTGTACCGTAACAAAATGTGGAAAAAGTCAAGGGGACTGCATACTTTCCGAATGCATCGTATGTCAGCTACAGAATGGTTCCGAGATGTCCTCTGTGTAAATCTCAAGCCACACTGCTACGATTTCTCCCCATTGTGGACACTCCTATGTCTGATAAGGCTACTCAGGAAGGAGAAGCTCCTGTAACATACTTTGCACTTGAAGGGCCTCTCCTTGGTGTGAACTGTCTGGTGCTTCTTCACATAGTTCGCCTCAGTAAAGCGCTTCCCACACGTGGGGCAGGCGTATGGCTTGTCTGCATCCGTCTTAACACTCGGCCTCCCACGTTGTGACCCAATGACACCACAGGTGGCAGAAGAAGGAGCCACCACCCTCAGGTGGTTAGTCTTTGAGCTCCTTCCTTGAAATCTAGCCATTGTTTGGGTGTTGTTGGCATTGTGTGCTGTGTTATAGGCTAGGTACGTCTTGTGAACGCCCATCCTGAACCTGTCTGTATTGATGGGGTAACCCTGAAGTAGCTGAGGAAGGCTAGACTCAGGTCCAGGCACAGGCCTTCCATGAACCCAGTCGCAAGGCATTTGACGAGACCCTGAAGAAGAAGACAGACTTCCTGTTAGAATACCCCCAGGGGGTTCACCCACCACTGTCTGTGAAGATTGAAGCCCAGGGTGACCTGCTCTGTTAATCATGGATAATGTGGTGTTTGTATCATAGGAACAGGATGGTCTCTCTCTATCAGCTCCATCCCTGCACTGATACTGTGACAAGAAGGGTCTGGGCTGCAGACTGGATCCCTGACTGGAGCCTCTGTCACTCTGATGTCCACCAGGACTGAGGTTGTTCAGTCCCTCTGTCCACTGGTTGTGTTCTATGTGGTGGTGGAGTCTCTGTCCCTCTTGGTTGGGTCCTGGTTCCAACTTGGGAAGGAAGAGCGACGGCTCCTGATCCAGGGTTCTGATCTGGGGCCAGGGTTTGTGACCAGCTGTTTCAGAGGTCCAGTCTCTCCCGCCATCAACACTGGATATCAGCAGGTCCTCATGGACTGCAGACTGTAAACACAAATATACATTTTTATAAACAACTCTGCTGTACATATAAAAACATGACATTATAAAATGTTCTCCACAGTCAAGCCCATCTCTAACACTGATACAAATGTATTATAAAAAATGTCCATATGTGTTGTCTTGTGACTCAAGAATTAAGTATAACGTTTTGGTTTGAATGAGAAGGGAAACTCAGTCCCTGCAATGATACAAAAATAACCAAGTCAGTCATCACAGAGTCAGTTTTGTATTTAACTTCAACAAAGTGGTCATACACTCAACTTTGAAGTACAGTACTTTTATTGCACAAAACAATACATGACCAGTAGAATAACTTTCCTCTTGACTTTTTCTGTAAATCTGGTTTCCTCATTTTGAAAAAATGTATTGTAGAATACTTTGGAAAGGTTCAACATCACACAAAGCTTCACTACTTTATGTCAAGTAAACACGTATCACCAGTATCATCCTATAGGGACAAAGTTTGTCACTCTTCATCAGTGAAGCATTTTTAAAGACACCATCACCATATCATCTACTCTGCCTCATCATACGATACATCCAAACCCAATAGAATTAACTACAAACTAACTAGTACAACATTACATGTCACTGTACACTGGTTGTGTGCATTTTCTGTTGGTGTATCCTGAGGTAGCTCTTCTCTGAAAACCTCTTCCCACAGTGAGTACAGGTGAACGGCCTCTCGCCCGTGTGGACCTTCAGGTGCCTCTTCAGCTGGTGCTGGTGGGAGAACCTCTGCTCACACTGGAGACAGCTGTAGGGTTTCTCCCCTGTATGGACCCTCTGGTGTCTCTTCAGGTGACCAGCCTGGGCGAAGCGCATATCACACTGGGTACAGCTGAATGGTTTCTCCCCTGTGTGCATCCTCTGGTGGATCTCCACCTGTTTGGGGAAACTGAATGCTTTCCCACAGAACAAACACGGGAAGCGCTTCTCTTTGCCACCAGATCTGATGATAGAATTACTACTACTGTCATTTGTCAAAGGGCTTGTGTAGCCATTTAGTGTTGAGGCACTGGCATTGTCTGAGGTCTGATTTAACATTAGGAGAGTGTGAGGAGGACGAAGGTCAGGGAGTGTCTGTGTTGTCACAGGGTCCATGTTCCAGTTGATAGATCCTATAGAAGGCAAGCTGAAGGCAGCACCTGTTAGGGGGTTAACCTGAGGCGTCATCAGTCTCTCTGAATCACAACTATAGGAGCAGGACGGAGCATCGCTAGTCGAATCTGTGTCAGTTCTCTTCCGCCGCATTTGGAAATCTGTCCGTCCCCGCAGACCAAATCTACGCCTCGCCCTGGTCTCAGCAAGTCTGTTGTCATGGAGACTAAGTTCGGTTGTTGGTTTGTGTTCGATTGTCTGTTTCTGGTTGTGGTAAACAATGTTGTTCCCCAGCCCAGAGTTGAAGACGCTGTCCCATCCACTGACCTCCACTATGTCGCCTTTGGTCCTGGCCTGCTCAATGACGTTGTCCCCTGGGCCCTTGGCTGCACCCGTCTGGGTCTGGGAATCCAAGATGGCTTCCCAGTCTCCTCTATTTGCCTCCAGCCAACCACCTGCAGGAAGAGGTTACAAAATAGACTTTACAAACATGGCAGAGAACTCTACATATGGAGTTTTTTGGAGTCAATTACCTGGTCAAGTTCATACATTGTGTATTTAGTATGTAAACATAAATTGTATTGTTTTAATTTTATGAATTAAGAAAATAAATAAATAATAATAGCCAGGTGCATCGCTATTCCCATTGAAGATCAAATCAAATTGTATTTGTCACATACACATGGTTAGCAGATGTTAATGCGAGTGTAGCGAAATGCTTGTGCTTCTAGTTCCGACAATGCAGTAATAACCAACGAGTAATCTAACCTAAATATTTCACAACAACTACCTTATACACACAAGTGTAAAGGGATGAAAAATATATGAATGAGTGATGGTACAGAACGGCATAGGCAAGGTGCAGTAGATGGTATAGAGTACAGTATATACATATGAGATGAGTAATGTAGGGTATGTAAACATTATATTAAGTGGCATTGTTTAAAGTGGCTAGTGAAACATTTTTTACATACATTTTTCCATTATTAAAGTGGCCAGAGATTTGAGTCAGTATGTTGGCAGCAGCCACTCAATGTTAGTGGTGGCTGTTTAACAGTCTGGTGGCCTTGAGATAGAAGCTGTTTTTCAGTCTCTCGGTCCCTGCTTTAATGCACCTGTACTGACCTACCCTTCTGGATGATAGTGGGGTGAACAGGCAGTGGCTCGGGTGGTTGTTGTCCTTGATGATCTTTATGGCCTTCCTGTGACATCGGGTGGTGTAGGTGTTCTGGAGGGCAGGTAGTTTGCCCCCGGTGATGCGTTGTGCAGACCTCACTACCCTCTGGAGAACCTTACGGTTGTGGGCGGAGCAGTTGCCGTACCAGGCGGGGATACAGCCCGACAGGATGCTCTCGATTGTGCATCTGTAAAAGTTTGTGAGTGCTTTTGGTGACAAGCTGAATTTCTTCAGCCTCCTGAGGTTGAAGAGGCGCTGCTGCGCCTTCTTCACCACGCTGTCTGTGTGGGTGGACCAATTCAGTTTGTCCGTGATGTGTACGCCGAKGAACTTAAAAMTTWCYACCYTCTCCACTACTGTCCCRTCGATGTGGATAGGGGGSTGYTCCCTCTGCTGTTTCCTGAAGTCCACGATCATCTCCTTTATTTTGTTGAGGTTGAGTGTGAGGTTATTTTCCTGACACCACACTCCGAGGGCCCTCACCTCCTCCCTGTAGGCCGTCTCGTCGTTGTTGGTAATCAAGCCTACCACTGTAGTGTCGTCTGCAAACTTGATGATTGAGTTGGAGGCGTGCATGGCCACGTAGTCGTGGGTGAACAGGGAGTACAGGAGAGGGCTCAGAACGCACCCTTGTGGGGCCCCAGTGTTGAGGATCAGCGGGGTGGAGATGTTGTTACCTATCCTCACCACCTGGGGGCGGTCCGTCAGGAAGTCCAGTACCCAGTTGCACAGGGCGGTATCGAGACCCAGGGTCTCGAGCTTGATGACGAGTTTGGAGGGTACTATGGTGTTAAATGCTGAGCTGTAGTCGATGAACAGCATTCGCACATAGGTATTCCTCTTGTCCAGATGGTTTAGGGCAGTGTGTGGTTGCGATTGCGTCGTCTGTGGACCTTTTGGGGCAGTAAGCAAATTGGGAGTGGGTCTAGGGTGTCAGGTAGGGTGGAGGTGATATGGTCCTTGACTAGTCTCTCAAAGCACTTCATAATGACGGAAGTGAGTGCTACGGGGCGGTAGTCATTTAGCTCAGTTACCTTTGCTTTCTTGGGAACAGGAACAATAGTGGCCCTCTTGAAGCATGTGGGTACAGCAGACTGGGATAAGGATTGATTGAATATGTCCGTAAACACACCAGCCAGCTGGTCTGCGCATGCTCTGAGGACGCGGCTGGGGATGCCGTCTGGGCCTGCAGCCTTGCGAGGGTTAACACGTTTAAATGTTTTACTCACCTCGGCTGCAGTGAGGGAGAGTCCACAGGTTTTGGTAGCGGGCCGTGTCAGTGGCACTGTATTGTCCTCAAAGCGAGCAAAGAAGTTGTTTAGTCTGTCTGGGAGCAAGACATCCTGTATGTAGGCTATATGTATTTCTCCCTTACCTTGCTCCCCCATCTTTAGTCCACTCAGCAGATCAATGCTCTCTGGTTCATCTTCTATTGTCTCCTCTTTGACCAGCAGCAGATCAGGCTTCCCATCCTCCATGTCTACTGACTGTAAGAGATACAGAGTGAGAGGATGTTGGATCAAGAAATCTGATATGAGCACCCTGCTATGGATCATCTTCTGATTGGGCAATGAAGGATTGCTATGAATACTATGCAAACATGTTAGTTGATGTGATACTATGTAGACGTGTTAGTTGATTTGATTACTTGACACTCTTTAAGGGTTTGATAATTCAAGGGCAATGTCCCACACTTAAGATAAAATGTATCAAGACCTGGGCCCGTATTTACAAAGGGTCTCAGAGTAAAAGTGCTGTCTATATAGTCTTTTTCACATGATCTAAAAGGAAAAACTGATCCAAAATCAGCACGCATACTCTGAGAGGCTTTGTGGGTAAGACCCTGACCTAATACCATTCAGACAGTAGTTCAGTGGACTCACCTCAGTGAGACTGTGTGTGGTCCTGTGCTGCTCAGCTGGTTCCTCTGTGGGTTCAGGAGGAGGTGTAGTCTGGTTTTCCTCCTCAGTGTTCCCCAAACCCTCTTCGTACCCCTCCTCCTTCACCAGTAGCACCTCTGGACCCTCTTCCTCCTTGAAAACACAGACGATACAGATTACATAGACATACACCTCAGGTACATACACACAGATAAGAAACACACTTTCAACATGGAGTGTTTACCCATCCCCACTATGTCCTATACTGTAGTAACAGAATTACTTAATTGTTGTTAAACCCATCATGGTGGACATTAATATGATGTGGGTAAAAACAAGTCAAAAGTCAGGGTGAGATCAGATATGATGTATACTAAAGAGAGCCTCAAAAGTCTTCGAATGAAAAATCCCATTTAGTATTTATGAAACAAACAAGTTTTAAATACACCATATGAAAACCACACATACACGTCTCAAATATAAATCTCCATGAACTTGATGATCTGTATACATTATCTCATTAAAGGGTCTTGGGGGAAAAAATTTGGTAATTGAATGGAAGTAATGAAATAGGCATTTGTGAACATCATATATCCTACACAGTACAAACATAATATGTAACAGACTTTTTAGGCTTATATATGCCTTATATATCACACAATGTCTGGATGCAATATTCTACTCAGGAATATTCAACACTGAAATCTGTTGCCCTTGTGGATCTTTGTCTTTAATGCAGGATTTGATCGATACGTCAGAAGCTATCGAGTGGAATGGTTACTTTTTATGTTATACAGTGCCTTGCAAAGTATTCATCCCTCTTGGCGTTTTTCCTATTTTGTTGCATTACAACCTGCAATTTAAATTGATTTTTATTTGGATTTCATGTAATGGACATACACAAAATAGCCCAAATTGGTGAAGTGAAAAAAACAACTTCTTTAAAAAAATTCTAAAGAATAACAAACGGAAAAGTGATGCGTGCATATATACCCCCTTTGCTATGAAGCCCCTAAATAAGATCTGGTGCAACCAATTACCTTCAGAAGTCACATAATTAGTTAAATAAAGTCCACCTGTGTGCAATCTAAGTGTCACATGATCTGTCACATGATCTCAGTATATATACACCTGTTCTGAAAGGCCCCAGAGTCTGCAACACCACTAAGCAAGGGGTACCACCAAGCAAGCGGCACCACGAAGACCAAGGAGCTCTCCAAACAGGTCAGGGACAAAGTTGTGGAGAAGTACCTATCAGGGTTGGGTTATGAAAAAATATCTGAAACTTTGGACATCCCACGGAGCACCGTTAAATCCATTATTCAAAAATGGAAAGAATATGGAACCACAAAAAACCTGCTAAGAGAGGGCCGCCCACCAAAACTCACGGACCAGGCAATGAGGGCATTAATCAGGGAGGCAACAAAGAGACCAAAGATAACCCTGAAGGAGCTGCAAAGCTCCACAGCGGAGATTGGAGTATCTGTCCATAGGACCACTTTAAGCAGTACATTCCACAGAGCTGTGCTTAACGGGAGAGTGGCCAGAAAAAAAACATTGCTTAAAGAAGAAAATAAGCAAACATGTTTGGTGTTCGCCTAAAGGCATCTGGGAGACTCCCAAAACATATAGAAGAAGGTACTCTGGTCAGATGAGACTAAAATGTAGCTTTTTGGCCATCAAGGAAAACCCTATGTCTGGCACAAACCCAACACCTCTCATCACCCTGTGAACCCAATCCCCACAGTGAAGCATGGTGGTGGCAGCATCATGCTGTGGGGTTGTTTTTCATCAGCAGGGACTGGGAAACTGGTCAGAATTGAAGGAATGATGGATGGCACTAAATACAGGGAAATTCTTGAGGGAAACCTGTTTCAGTCTTCCAGAGATTTGAGACTGGGACGGAGGTTCACCTTCCAGCAGGACAATGACCCTAAGTATACTGCTAAAGCAACACTCGAGTGGTTTAAGGGAAACATTTAAATGGCCTAGTCAAAGCCCAGACCTCAATTCAATTGAGAATCTGTGGTATGACTTAAAGATTGCTGTACACCAGCGGAACCCATCCAACTTGAAGGAACAAAAGTCCCAGTGGCAAAAGTTCCAGTGGTTAGATGTGCCAAGCTTATAGAGACATACCCCAAGAAACTTGCAGCTGTAATTGCTGCAAAAGGTGGCTCTACAAAGTATTGACTTTGGGGGGTGAAAAGTTATGCACGCTGAAGTTCTGTTTTTTTTGTCTTATTTGTTGTTGTTTTTTCACATTTTTGTTTTTGCATCTTCAAAGTGGTAGGCATGTTGTGTAAATCACAGGATACAAACCCCCCAAAAATCGAATTTAATTCCAGATTGTAAGACACCAAAATAGGAAAAATGCCAAGGGGGGTGAATACTTTCACAAGCCACTGTAGAGTGGAATGTTTTTTGTTGCTGGTGTATCCCGAGGTAGCTCTTCTCTGAGAAACTCTTCCCGCAGTGTGTAAAGGCTTACAGGCTTTCTCCCGTGTGGACCCTACGGTGCCTCTTCAGGCCACCAAACTGGACAAAGTGCATGTGACACTGGGTACAGCTGAAGGATTTCTCTCCTGTGTGTACCCTCTGGTGGATCTCCACCTTCTGGGGGCAGCTGAAGCCTTTGTTACAGAACATGCAGAGGAACCGCTTCTCTTTACTGTTGCACCCCCTCCCCGCGCCTTGGCCCTTTGAGTTCCATAACTGATCGAAAAGGACGCAGCTGTGTGAATCGGAAGGTGCAATCGACGTGGAAACTGGGTCCCGATTCCATTACGAGTGTAAAGGGGAGTGGGTCGGGACGTTTAGATTTGTCTCTAAGCTTCCCCTGTAATCTAAGAAATCTCTGCCCTGTGAGTGTCGGTCTCCTAGGTGACTATCAGCATTCCATTTGAGAGGAGCGTCGCCCTCCACTTTCACAGTCACCTCATCTACGACTACAACCTCCCCTTTCTTATCTATGCACCCTTCAGAGTATCCACTACTACTGTACTGGTTGCAGTCCTCTCTAGACAGATCAGTCTGTCTCTAAACCCAAGTATATGTTGCCAGGGTCCATCTCTGTAGCGTAAGAACAAGACAGATCATCACCTCCAGCAGGGAATAAACATGTTGGTCCACCAGCCACAGATTTTTTACCAGCCAAAATATTTTTTTGCCACTAAAGTTACACCAACAAAAAAACAGATGCTTTGTAATGTTTCTAAAATGTTGTATGTATTACTAGTAAGAAGTACGTAATGTGGTACATTGAATAATACAATTTTATGTGACCTGAGTCTAAACCAAAATATCACAGATGAGACATTTTCACCTTCCCCTTTGAGGGCGGGAGGTTACCGTGGTAGCGCCTTTGAGATTGAGACTGACTAGTAGAAGTGTTGTCTTCTCTTCTCTAGCAGTTGAAACTCAAACATAGAAAAACAACATAGCTTGTGAACAAAACAGTGTAAATAGCCAAGAAACACAAGGACAAAGTCTCACTTCAGTAGACTTTCGTTTGAAGTAAATTAAACAAACTTTTATGCCAGTGCGCAGCGCTTCTAAAAAAGGTATATTTCACTCAGCTCTCCACGTGCGCACAGCCTCCAGCCAGGCAGTGTTGCAGCGCGAGGTGGAATAGGCTATATAGGATTCGTAGTTCCTTGACTTTGTGCCATTCACAACTGTTTACCTGTTGCTGTGCGTTTTGTTGCCAAACTTACTTTGCTACCTGACAACTTTACGGTTTTTACTTTTTAATTACCGTTTATATTTTTTGTTTTTCCCTCACAACTTCAACTTTTTCACTCCGGACGCTTTATCTGGACATGGTTTGTCAGGACCTCCACCATCCGAAGCTAAGTAGTAACATTAACCTGATGCCTTCTAATTGCAGTCGCTGTACTCATAATATACAGGAGAACGAGGCTTTCAGACGCAATCGTTAGGCAAGGGTAATTTCAGTGTAGGAAAGGATGAAACAGCGTCTGTGCCACCAGTAAGTACAGATAGTAGTATAAATCCCCTCGCACAGTCCCCGCAGCCGGACAACTTTCTCATGGCTTCTGGAGGGAAATGCTGTATGAATGTCAACCGGTGTCGCTCATTCAGGTGACAGAAACTTTCAACCGGTTTTCCCCATTAAGCAGCGAGTCTGAGGCCGAGCCTTCTCTTGTCTCTACTCCTCCCGTTACGGGGACTGAGACGCCGAAGCTTCCCACCATTAGCTCTGACAAATTGAAAACCCTAGTCATTGGCGACTCCATTACCCGCAGTATTAGACTTAAAACGAATCATCCAGCGATCATACACTGTTTACCAGGGGGCAGGGCTACCGACGTTAAGGCTAATCTGAAGATGGTGCTGGCTGAAGCTAAAACTGGCGAGTGTAGAGAGTATAGAGATATTGTTATCCACGTCAGCACCAACGATGTTAGGATGAAACAGTCAGAGGTCACCTAGCGCAACATAGCTTCAGCGTGTAAATCAGCTAGAAAGATGTGTCAGCATCGAGTAATTGTCTCTGGCCCCCTCCCAGTTAGGGGGAGTGCTGAGCTCTACAGCAGAGTCTCACAGCTCAATCGCTGGTTGAAAACTGTTTTCTGCCCCTCCTAAAAATTGTATATTTTCGATAATTGGCCCTCTTTCTGGGACTCACCCACAAACAGGACCAAGCCTGGCCTGCTGAGGAGTGACGGACTCCATCCTAGCTGGAGGGGTGCTCTCATTATCTACCAACATAGACAGGGCTCTAACTCCTCTAGCTCCACAATGAAATAGGGTGCAGGCCAGGCAGCAGGCTGTTAGCCAGCCTGCCAGCTTAGTGGAGTCTGCCACTAGCACAGTCAGTGTAGTCAGCTCAGCTATCCCCATTGAGACCGTGTCTGTGCCTCGACCTAGGTTGGGCAAAACTAAACATGGCGGTGTTCGCCTTAGCAATCTCACTAGGATAAAGACCTCCTCCATTCCTGCCATTATTGAAAGAGATCGTGATACCTCACATCTCAAAATAGGGTTACTTAATGTTAGATCCCTCACTTCAAAGGCAATTATAGTCAATTAACTAATCACTGATCATAATCTTGATGTGATTGGCCTGACTGAAACATGGCTTAAGCCTGATGAATTTACTGTGTTAAATGAGGCCTCACCTCCTGGTTACACTAGTGACCATATCCCCCGTGCATCCCGCAAAGGCGGAGGTGTTGCTAACATTTACGATAGCAAATTTCAATTTACAAAAAAAAAAGACGTTTTCGTCTTTTGAACTTCTAGTCATGAAATCTATGCAGCCTACTCAATCACTTTTTATAGCTACTGTTTACAGGCCTCCTGGGCCATATACAGCGTTCCTCACTGAGTTCCCTGAATTCCTATCGGACCTTGTAGTCATAGCAGATAATATTCAAATTTTTGGTGATTTTAATATTCACATGGAAAAGTCCACAGACCCACTCCAAAAGGCTTTTGGAGCCATCATCGACTTAGTGGGTTTTGTCCAACATGTCTCTGGACCTACTCCCTGTCACAGTCATACTCTGGACCAAGTTTTGTCCCATGGAATAAATGTTGTAGATCTTAATGTTTTTCCTCATAATCCTGGACTATCGGACCACCATTATATTACGTTTGCAATCGCAACAAATAATCTGCTCAGACCCCAACCAAGGAGCATCAAAAGTTGTGCTATAAATTCTCAGACAACACAAAGATTCCTTGATGCCCTTCCAGACTCCCTCTGCCTACCCAAGGACGTCAGAGGACAAAAATCAGTTAACCACCTAACTGAGGAACTCAATTTAACCTTGCGCAATACCCTAGATGCAGTTGCACCCCTAAAAACAAAAAACATTTGTCATAAGAAACTAGCTCCCTGGTATACAGAAAATACCCGAGCTCTGAAGCAAGCTTCCAGAAAATTGGAACGGAAATGGCGCCACACCAAACTGGAAGTCTTCCGACTAGCTTGGAAAGACAGTACCGTGCAGTATCGAAGAGCCCTCACTGCTGCTCGATCATCCTATTTTTTTTTACCTAATTGAGGAAAATAAGAACAATCCAAAATTTATTTTTGATACTGTTGCAAAGCTAACTAAAAAGCAGCATTCCCCAAGTGACGATGGCTTTCACTTCAGCAGTAATAAATTCATGAACTTCTTTGAGGAAAAGATCATGATCATTAGAAAGCAAATTACGGGCTCCTCTTTAAATCTGCGTATTCCTCCAAAGCTCAGTTGTCCTGAGTCTGCACAACAAAGTATTTTAGTACTATATCTCTTGACACAATGATGAAAATAATCATGGCCTCAACCTTCAAGCTGCATACTGGACCCTATTCCAACTAAACTACTGAAAGAGCTGCTTCCTGTGCTCGGCCCTCCTATGTTGAACATAATAAACGGCTCTCTATCCACCGGATGTGTACCAAACTCACTAAAAGTGGCAGTAATAAAGCCTCTCTTGAAAAAGCCAAACCTTGACCCAGAAAATATAAAAAACTATCGGCCTATATCGAATCTTCCATTCCTCTCAAATTTGAGAAAAAGCTGTTGCGCAGCAACGCACTGCCTTCCTGAAGACAAACAATGTATACGAAATGCTTCAGTCTGGTTTTAGACCCCATCATAGCACTGAGACTGCACTTGTGAAGGTGGTAAATTACCTTTTAATGGCGTCAGACCGAGGCTCTGCATCTGTCCTCGTGCTCCTAGACCTTAGTGCTGACTTTGATACCATCGATCACCACATTCTTTTGGAGAGATTGGAAACCCAAATTGGTCTACACGGACAAGTTCTGGCCTGGTTTAGATCTTATCTGTCGGAAAGATATCAGTTTGTCTCTGTGAATGGTTTGTCCTCTGACAAATCAACTGTACATTTCGGTGTTCCTCAAGGTTCCGTTTTGGGACCACTATTGTTTTCACTATATATTTTACCTCTTGGGGATGTCATTCGAAAACATAATGTTAACTTTCACTGCTATGCGGATGACACACAGCTGTACATTTCAATGAAACATGGTGAAGCACCAAAATTGCCCTTGCTAGAAGCCTGTGTTTCAGACATAAGGAAGTGGATGGCTGCAAACGTTTTACTTTTAAACTCTGACAAAACAGAGATGCTTGTTCTAGGTTGCAAGAAACAAAGATATCTTCTGTTGAATCTGACAATTAATCTTGATGGTTGTACAGTCGTCTCAAATAAAACTGAAGGACCTCGCGTTACTCTGGACCCTGATCTCTCTTTTGACGAACATATCAAGACTGTTTCAAGGACAGCTTTTTTCCATCTACGTAACATCGCAAAAATCAGAAACTTTCTGTCCAAAAATGATGCAGAAAAATGTATCCATGCTCTTGTTACTTCTAGGTTAGATTACTGCAATGCTCTACTTTCCGGCTACCCGGATAAAGCACTAAATAAACTTCAGTTAGTGCTAAATCCGGCTGCTAGAATCCTGACTAGAACCAACAGATTTGATCATATTACTCCAGTGCTAGCCTGGCTTCCTGTTAAAGCAAGGGCTGATTTCAAGGTTTTACTGCTAACCTACAAAGCATTACATGGGCTTGCTCCTACCTATCTTTCCGATTTGGTCCTGCCGTACATACCTACACGTACGCTACGGTCACAAGACGCAGGCCTCCTAATTGTCCCTTTAATTTCTAAGCAAACAGTTGGAGGCAGGGCTTTCTCCTATAGAGCTCCATTTTTATGGAATGGTCTGCCTACCAATGTGAGAGACGCAGACTCGGTCTCAACCTTTAAGTCTTTACTGAAGACTTATCTCTTCAGTGGGTCATATGATTGAGTGTAGTCTGGCCCACTGGGGCTCTTTCATGCCGTCCCTAGGAGGGGTGCGTCACTTGAGTGGGTTGAGTCACTGATGTGATCTTCCTGTCTGGGTTGGCGCCCCCCCTTGGGTTGTGTCGTGGCGGAGATCTTTGTGGGCTATACTCGGCCTTGTCTCAGGATGGTAAGTTGGTGGTTGAAGATATCCCTCTAGTGGTGTGGGGGCTGTGCTTTGGCAAAGTGGGTGGGGTTATATCCTTCCTGTTTGGCCCTGTCAGGGGGTATCGTCGGATGGGGCCACAGTGTCTCCTGACCCCTCCTGTCTCAGCCTCCAGTATTTATGCTGCAGTAGTTTGTGTCGGGGGCTACGGTCAGTTTGTTATATCTGGAGTACTTCTGTCTTATCCGGTGTCCTGTGTGAATTTAAGTATGCTCTCTCTAATTCTATCTTTCTCTCGGAGGAGGACCTGAGCCCTAGGACCATGCCTCAGGACTACCTGGCATGATGACTCCTTGCTGTCCCCAGTCCACCTGGCTGTGCTGCTGCTCTAGTGTCAACTGTTCTGCCTGCGGCTATGGAACCCTGACCTGTTCACCGGACGTGAACATGCTGTTAATTTATGAACATTTGAACATCTTGGCCATGTTGTGTTATAATCTCCACCCGGCACAGCCAGAAGAGGACTGGCCACCCCTCATAGCCTGGTTCCTAGGTTTTGGCCTTTCTAGGGAGTTTTTCCTAGCCACCGTGCTTCTACACCTGCATTGCTTGCTGTTTGGGGTTTTAGGCTGGGTTCCTGTACAGCACTTTGAGATATCAGCTGATGTAAGAAGAGCTATATAAATAAATTTGATTTTATTAATTTACCAGTTATGAAACAAAGCGTCAGAAATACTTTGAAAACAACTACTGCAGCATTTATTTTACTATAAATGTGATCATACTTCACTATTTATATTCACAAATGCGAGTGAAAAGCTCGCACTGTGGAGCCCTGACCACCCACCAACGTGGCTGGTGAAATAGACATCTTACCCACCAATGCCAAAATCTACCCGCATTTGGCAGGTGACGGGTGTTCATTTTAAGCCCTGACCACCAGTATCTAACATGTCACCTTGAACTGTCCTCTGGCTCTGGTGAAATACCGGTAAATACTCTTGAGCCGTGAGCAGTAGGTAGAGGTCTTCACGTATCCACCTTTACCCGGGACCCAAGCAGGTTCGGATCAAGAATTCTAAATAATGTCACGGGTCTTGGGTATATGTAATTTTAACTGACTTATCCAGAATGGGCCTTGCAGATCTGAACACGACTGCTGCAGTAGAGAGAGAAAAATGTGATCATTTATGATGCTGCTCTTGCTTTTCATGAGTGGGGCGTGTAGCTGGTTGTTGTTGGCCAATCATAAGTCATCAAGGCGGATGTAGGCTACAGTCGTAGGGCCTCGCTACGTGTGACAAAAGTTAGGAGATATCTAATCAATGGAAGATGGAATTAAAATAACGGAACTAAATGTTAAAGGACAAGGATAGGCTACAACGACCAAGAGCCAACAGGTAGGCTGCTACTTAAAATTCTGAATGGAGTTGTTATTTGTACCTGTAGGATGAGAAAGCACGCACTGCCGCCTCAATTAGCCTAGCTCGCTAACTAGCTTCTTCCAGTTTGATGCAGTCATGACAGATACTACATAATCATATTTAATGATAAATAACCTAGCTATGGCAGCTATTAGTCTACTATAGCGCGAGTTGGCTTGGTTGGTTGGTTGCTGTCTCATCTCTTCCTCCACTTGTCACTCGCTCACAGTACGGACCCTCCCCCACCTGCTAGAGTGGCACCTCGCTCATCCCTCCTCTCCTGCTTTATCAGCTCCGGTTAATAAAGTAGCTTAAAACAAAAGGGGTCTGGATATGACCAAGTCTATACGTAACGGGTCTAGGTCCGTTCAAAACGGGTCTCCATATTTTTTAAATTTATTTTTGCACATCGCGGCAGGGTGGTAATGCCCCAGTTCCATTTTGGAACAGGTACATTTTTGGGGACCTGTGAAGACCTCTAGCAGTGGGGCAGCCCAGTGGCAACAGACCCAGTCTTTCTGGTTCTGATCTGTGGTCAGATCCTGTGTGTAAGAGCCTGTGTGTTACAGTTAAAGTCTCTGTGTCTCTCTGACTTGAGGACGGCATTTAGCATTCCACTGACCTCCGTGATGCTGCGTCGGGGCCTGGCCTGGGGCGCGGCGGCGGGGAGGTCCTCCGTGGCTACAGGGGGCGCCACTCCAGCCGCTGTTCCAGTCTGGATGTCTCTGTTGTGTCTTGGGTCCTTTCCTTCAGTCCTTTCCTGCTTGACCCCAGGACCTGCAGCCTCTGCATCTCCAGACTGACATAAGAAGAGAGGAGGTTATTACCGGTACATGAGATGAATTAGATAATGTCGTAGCTGAAGTCTCACAAGCTCCCCTGTGGCAGATAAATGAAGATGTACATGTAAGCAAATTAATAGCTGAGGGAATCCTTTCTAAAAATAAAACAGGCCACATTTGATCTACTGTTGATAATGTTACGTTATGACACTAACCTCTATCACAATAACGTGCTGTGTTGAGGTTCCAATCCCCTCATCAACAGTGATTGGTTGGTCATCTCTCCATGTATTGTGTCCCGCTGGCTTCACAAAGCTCCTGTGGCCTCCAGTGAGATGTCCTTCACCTGAGAGTGATTGGGGGAAAAGTGGTGGTTAAATTAGTTACTGTCAATGCGCAAGGCTATATTGTACACTATTGACACTGTCTACAATTGGCAAGGATGGAAGGTAACACTTCTCATCACTTCTTGATATACTATTTATTTATTGATTAATTGATATGCATCACATTATTTTAATTGAGTATGACAATAGGAAAGTCAGTAAATCAAGGATCTGGTTAGAAAATTAGTGTCTTTGTGAAATAATAATGTTGACCTGCCTGGTAAAATAAATGTTTTTACAAGATAGCCAAGTAATTAGGGGAAGTATGGCATACTATCCAAAAACTGAACAAGACCCAATTCTGGGTAACACATTTAAACACATGCGCAGAGGGGAGCCCCGCAGCCTCTGCTCTCTGCAAAATGTACCTCTTGCCATTCCTCTGTATCTGTCAAGTATCTTGACACTATTGGGACGACTGGCGAGGACGCGCTCTCTAATTGTCCTATCTGCGCGGTCCCGTGCCACCTTTAGTTCCAATAGTTGTAGTTTCCTCCGCAATCCCCTGTTTTCTTTCTGGCTTTGCGAAATTTCCAAACGAAGCACTGCATAGTCGTCGTCTACGAGTTTACAGATCTCTGTCACTGCTGCATTCGCTAACACCTCCATGATGGAGGCTATTTGAGTGTGAAAAACCATACAGTTAGCCATTGTTAGCTAACAGCTAGATAGCGTTACCTATTAGATAACTATCAACCAAGTCCTGTCTCCAACACGAATTAAAGAATATCTGAGGTAAGTATGTGATGTTGTGCAGTTAAATTATTCATATTTTGAGATCCAGTGTGTTAATAAGCGTCTAAATAACAACAATAAAAACGATAACGTGGAAATTGTTCTTAGTCACTGTTCACTTCCGTTCACAGTGACGCGCAGTTCGCGAACGTTTCGTTCTTCTTCTATGGTATTATGGCTGTCCGCAAACAATCGTTAGAGGTGCATGCCGCTTCTTACTGTACGGGTGGTAAACTATGCAAGTATAACATAAATCCATTGTAGTTAAGGGGGGGGGAAACGACATCATCCACAAAAAAAAACATTCCATTTCAAGTCACATCGCCACACAGATATTCACAGGCTCAGGAGGATGTGAGGAGGGACCATCCTTTGACAGAGGCCCAATAGCATCTCTCTCCATATAATACAGGCGGTTGACGTCAACAACCCTCATCGAATATTCAAAAAAGTATTACAATAATGATGTATCCGCAAATACAAAAAGGATAGACGGGAGCTTGACAGCCCGCCATGCCACTTTGAACAACGACTCCCATTGTTAGGGCGGAGAGACATGTATCTTGTCAGTATATCCATATGCTTTCCGTAGCTGAGCACTGGCGGCTCAGTTTCTCTACTGCAAGAGCTCCTGCACCTTATATAATATTAGTTCATAAGTATTGTGGAGCTCATGCACCTAAATATAAACAATTCCGGCACCCAAAATGAGTTTAGGCACATTTCTGTCCAAGTCAAGCACTGTTTGACAGGATTTGTGCTGTGCAGTTTAAGACCATTGCAATAAATGCTACAAAGTCCGCCTTTTTAACATGCAATATATCAGGATACCTCGGTTGCCGGGGAACATTCACTGGTGTAGGCTCTACTAATATTGCTCCTTCGACTCTTCTCACCACCTCCAGGTAGGACACACACTGGACAGACCTTACTCTTGCCACCTGTCTCCTTCACTCTTAATAGGGCAATCCTGGAATTCAGGCCATGTTCGCCACCACAATTGCAGCGTCTAACCTCCGCTGGCATTCAATACTCTTCCCTTTTGCATTCATGGCACTGACGGGGTTTGTGCATTTAGGCTTTTACAGGGTATCTCATATAGTTAACCTTTACATAAGGGAGGGACACTTCATCAAAGAACAAAAGTGTGGATGAAATTAATTTCTTCACTCATTCTACCATACGGTTCAGTCAAAGTGCACCAACCACTCCACCGACTTCCTCGGGTATTACATCTGCACATACTTTGCGCCACCCCAGAGATAACCCCCTTGATAGGCCCTCTGCTTTGAAGATACATACACAAAACATTCCACTCATATCTTCTTGAGGCCCAAATTGTGCTGCTTCTGCTCCGCGGACACACAAAACATCTAAATAAGTCCACTTCTTGTGACCCTCACTGACGCTACTTCACCCAATGCAAACATTACATTTATCGAGATTTCAAAAGGATCTCCCAGGTTCCATTGGTCCAAAACACTCACCGACTAAAAATGAGTCTAGGAGTTTCCAATTTTCCACCTCAACTTTACTTCTCGTTCCTTTCTTTTTCTCCACTGTAACCCATTCATTATCCCTCTCCATGCTCTCTTCCCCCACAGTTTCAAACAATACATTGGTTTCCGCCATCTTTCTTCCTCCATCTCTAATACGGTGAACGGTTCATTCTTTTTGAACAACTCTTTTTACTGACTCATGATTCATTTTTGATGACTAACCAGGTTTCCATATAACATTTTTAAGCGAGTAAAGTACATGTCGGATAAAAAAAAACTCATGACAGGCTTGATGGAAACAGAACACTTTTCAAATGTCAATGAAACAAACTACGCTAGACAGCATTCACACCCTGGTGGAGGCTGAAGAGAAGGTATTTTTACTCTTCTTATTTGGTATTATGGCGGTCCGCAAACAGAAGTTGTAGGTACATGCTGCCACCCACTGTATTGGCTATGTATCCGCCTACTATTCTTTAGTATGAATTCATTACATTTTGTGAAAAAATTGCCCTACATACTAACCCTACACCCATTAAAAACTCATTATTCCACCACTTTGGCCCTATCTGATCCTACACCAGGCCTGTAGCCTGGGAGGACAAGACACTATCGTTGAAAACACCTTGTAACTCTTCTGCAGTAAAACCTTGTACACCCAAGTACTTCTCTGCAGCTGCCACCACATCTATCCTCTGTGATTTCAGTTCCATTCCAGCGTTACAGTTGACAAACATGGGCATGAACATCAAAAAAACGAATCTAGGAATCTCCCTCCTTTACACTGCTGCCACATGACCTTAAGCTTGACACCTAAAACACCGTAATGGGTTCGGGACAAAAGCTCTCCCGGGATAACTGATACATTGTCTTTATCTGGTAAAGACTCTACATCAAAACTCAGTAGTACAGACAGTGTCTTCTGTTTCTCCACCGGGTCTGCATCGCACCAAACGTTGGGCGCCACAGTTACACTTAACACCATTCCAGTTATCACTCCTTTCAACAACACTTCACATAACTATAATATGTCAGCTAAAGAATGGTTCCCCAGATTGTATACATCTCAAGCTACACTACTACGATTTCTCCACGTTGTGGATACTCCTGTGTCTGATAAGGTTAGTCAGGAAGGAGAAGCTCTTGTAACACAGCTTACACTTGAAGGGCCTCTCCTTAGTGTGAAATTGGGCCTATTAGAGAGGCTATAATAAGTATTTTACACATCCGAAAGGGAGCGTGGTTTATAATGTACAGTAGAATTTAAAAGAGTAACAGAAAGCTGATATTTTGCTTTTAAGTAGATATTAGACAAGTTTTTAGAATTAGTAGAAAGAGGAGGAAGGGAAGCGCTACTAAGGTACACTATAGTATATTTTGGTAGATAGAAGGTGCTCTTTGGTAAAAGGGGTAAATTGGTCATCAAAAAGAAAGGAGGACCAAGGCACTCTTCATATGAAGAGTGCCTTGGTCCTCTTTCTTTTTGAAGTTTTTAGAATTATTTGTTGGCAGTGCAGCATATTTAGGTTCGGGAAGAAGTAAATGCAAACCTATTTAATTCAAAATATCTGTTTACAGGTCCACAACAATTTGCAAGTTTTTCTCTCAGAAACTTTAAATACAGCAAATGTCACTGTAAATGTTTAAAATATTTTGCCAACACCTCCAGAGACATTTGATCAAGTTCACCATTGCTATTTCCTTTATAAAACGGCCTTGGCCTAATTCCAATACTTAAAGTATACAGCAAATAAGAGCATTATTGTCACCATAAAAGGTCAATGATGGGCGCTTTTCAGGTAGAGTTTTAATGTTTGTTCACGTGCACTCAGTTTCAAGACGGGTCTGATTTAAAACGGGAAACATGCATATGTTCATAAATCTCTTTTTGTACGTGCGCTGTCTTTTCAGAAATGCGACACACAGATATTTAGTGTGAAATGTACCCAACAATTACAAATGAGGCCCTTGATACGGGGCCAAGGTTTGTGACCAGCTGCTTCAGAGCTCCAGATATAATTAAGTCAGTCAGCACAGAGTTACTTTTGTATTTAATTTCAACAATATCGTCATACACTCACAACTTGGAAGTTTAGTACTTTTATTGCAGAAAACGATACATTTGATAAGTACAGTCGTGGCCAAAAGTTTTGAGAATGAAACAAATATTAATTTTCACAAAGTTTGCTGCTTCAGTATCT
Organism: Salvelinus sp. IW2-2015; assembly: GCF_002910315.2. NCBI lineage: Eukaryota > Metazoa > Chordata > Actinopteri > Salmoniformes > Salmonidae > Salvelinus > Salvelinus sp. IW2-2015. Next base: position 3,509,457 of record NC_036873.1, read on the forward strand.
TTAGATATTTTTGTCAGATGTTACTATGGAATACTGAAGTATAATTACAAGCATTTCATAAGTGTCAAAGGCTTTTATTGACAATTACATGAAATTGATGCAAAGAGTCAATATTTGCAGTGTTGACCCTTCTTTTTCAAGACCTCTGCAATCCGCCCTGGCATGCTGTCAATTAACTTCTGGGCCACATCCTGACTGATGGCAGCCCATTCTTGCATAATCAATGCTTGGAGTTTGTCAGAATTTGTGGATTTTTGTTTGTCCACCCGCCTCTTGAGGATTGATCACACGTTCTCAATGGGATTAAGTTCTGGGGAGTTTCTTGGCCATGGACCCAAAATATCGATGTTTTGTTCCCCGAGCCACTTAATTATCACTTTTGCCTTATGTCAAGGTGCTCCATCATGCTGGAAAAGGCCTTTTTCGTCACAACTGTTCCTGGACAACAATCGAACTGCTCTCCTTGAAGTTCTTGATGATGTGATAAATGGTTGATTTAGGTGAAATCTTACTGGCAGCAATATCCTTGCCTATGAAGCCCTTTTTGTGCAAAGCAATGATGATGGCACGTGTTTCCTTCCAGGTAACCATGGTTGACAGAGGAAGAACAATGATTCCAAGCACCACCCTCCTTTTGAACCTTCCAGTCTGTTATTCGAACTCAATCAGCATGACAGAGTGATTTCCAACCTTGTCCTCGTCAACACTCACACCTGTGTTAACGAGAGAATCACTGACATGTCAGCTGGTCCTTTTGTGGCAGGGCTGAAATGCAGTGGATTTTTTATTTTTAGGATTCAGTTCATTTGCATGGCAAAGAGGGACTTTGCAATTAATCTGATCACTCTTCATAACATCCTGGAATATATGCAAATTGCCATCATACAAACTGAGGCAGCAGACTTTGTGAAAATTTATATTTGTGTCATTCTCAAAACTTTTGGCCACGACTGTAGAATAACTTTGCTAACTATGGTAATACTTTACCTTCAAACTAACTAGTGTGCTAAATTACTCAAATGTAAATATAAATGTACTACATATCACTATGCGTATTCTGAGGTACCTCCTCTCTGAGAACCTCTTCCCCTTGTGGAACTCCAGGTGCATGTTCAGCTGGTGGGAGAACCTCTTCTCACACTGGGGCAGCTGTAGGATTCCTACCCTGTGTGGACTCTCTGGTGCCTCTTCAGGCTGGAGGAGTGGGAGAAACTAGCCCGGCACAGGTGGCAGCCGAATGGTTTCTCCCCTGTGTGGACCCTCTGGTGCCTCTTCAGGTTGGACGAATCTGAGAAACTGGCTTGGCACAGGTGGCAGCTGAATGGCTTCTCCCCCGTGTGCATCCTCTGGTGGATCTCTACTTGTTTGGGGAAACTGAAGGCTTTCCCACAGAACGAACACTGGAAGCGCTTCTCTTTGCCACCGGATCTGATTATAGCGTTACTACTACTGTCATTTGTCAATGGGCTTGTGTAGCTATTTAGTGTTGAGGCACTGGCATTGTCTGAGGTCTGGTTTAACATTAGGAGAGTGTGAGGGGGATTAAGGCCAGGGAGTGTCTGTGTTGTCGCAGGGTCAATGTTCCAGTTGATAGATTCTATAGAAGGCAGGCTGAAGGCAGCACCTGTTAGGGGGTTAACCTGAGGTGCCATCAGTCTCTCTGAATCACAACTATAGGAGCAGGACGGAGCATCGCTAGCCGAGTCTGTTCTCAGACAGACACCTCCTCGTCCCCGCAGACCAAATCTACACCTCGCCCTGGTCTCAGCTAGTCTATTGTCATGGAGACTAAGTTCGGTTGTTGTTTTGTGTTCTGTTGTCTGTTTCTGGTTGTGGTTAATAGTGTTGTTCCCCAGCCCAGAGTTGAGGACGCTGTCCCATCCACTGACTTCCACTATGTCGCCTCTGGTCCTGACCTGCTCAGTGGTGATGTCCCTTGGGCCCTTGGTTGCACCTGTTGGGGTCTGGGAATCCAAGCTGGCTGCCCAGTCTCCTCTGTTAGCCTCCAACCAACCACCTGCAGGAAGAGGTTAGAAAACAGACTTTACAGACATGGCTTTTTTTTTTGTCAATAACTTGGTCAAGTTTGTACATTATAATGTGTGTTCTACTGATTTCATTTTATGAATGAAGAGAAAAACAATTGCCAGGTGCATCACTATTCCCAATGAAGATCTATTACTGTATGTAGGCTATATGTATTTCTCTCTTACCTTGCTCCCCCATCTTTAGTCCACTCAGCAAGTTAATGCTCTCTGGTTCGTCCTCAATTGTCTCCTCTTTGACCAGCAGCAGATCAAGATTCCCATCCTCCATGTCTACTGACTGTAAGATATGTTGAGGGACTGCTATGAGTACTAGGCAAACATGTTAGTTGATTTGATACTAGGCAAACGTGTTAATTGATATGATTTCTTGACACTCATTAATGGTTTGATAATTCAAAGGCATGGTCCCACACTTACGACAAAATTCATGAAGACCTGGGCCCGTATCTACAAAGAGTCTCAGAGTAAGAGTGCTGTTATTCATTATGATCTAAAAGGCTAAACTGATATTAGATCAGCACTCCTACTCCGAGAAGCTATGTGGATACAGGCCCTGACCTAATACCATTCAGACAGTAGTTCACAGTGGGCTCACCTCAGTGAGACTGTGTGTGGTCCTGTGCTGCTCAGCTGGTTCCTCTGTGGGTTCAGGACGAGGTGTAGTCTGGTTGTCCTCCATGACCATGGTCCCCTCAGGGTTCCCCAGACCCTCCTCACATCCCTCCTCCTTCACCAGCAGCACCTCTGGACCCTCATTCTGGAAGAGACAGGATGATACAGATTACACAGACAAACACTTGGGACGGCAGGTAGCCTAGTGGTTAGAGTGTTGGATTAGTAAGCGGAAGGTTGCAAGATCGAATCCCCGAGCTGACAAGGTACAAATCTGTCGTTCTGCCCCTGAACAAGGCAGCTAACCCACTGTTCCTAGGCCGTCATTGAAAATGGGAATTTGTTCTTAACCGACTTGCCTAGTTAAATAAAGGTAAAATAAAATAACACTCCCTCAGGTACGTACACACAGATAAGTACACTTTCAACATGGAGTGTTCACCCATACCCTATACGTTTGAATCCTATACTGTATTTACAGAATGACTTCATTGTTGTTGGACATAAATATGATGTTGTGGGTAAAAAAATAAGTTAGCTATGATAAGTCAAAAGTCAGACAAACCTGACTGGATGTGTAGAGTAGGTGTTTGTTAGTGTGTAGGTATATTTAGTAAGTGTATATTGGTTATAAAGCACTGTCGGGTGTATGCAGAATAGGTTGAGATCATATGTGATGTATATTAAAGAGAATCTCAATAAAAGTCTTAGAATGAAAAGTCCCATTTTGTGTTTATTAAACAGAAACAAGTTTTAAATACTCCATATGAAAACCACACATACAGTTGAAGTCGGAAGTTTACATACACTAAAGTTGGAGTCATTAAAACTCGTTTTTCAACCACTCCGCAAATTTCTTGTTAACAAACTATAGTTTTGGCAAGTCGGTTAGGACATCTACTTTGTGCGTTACACAAGTAATTTTTCCAACAATTGTTTACAGACAGATTATTTCACTTATAATTCACTGTATCACAATTCCAGTGGGTCAGACGTTTACATACACTAAGATGACTGTGCCTTTAAACACCTTGGAAAATTCCAGAAAATTATGTCATGGCTTTAGAAGCCTCTGATAGGCTAATTGACATAATTTGAGTCAATTGGAGGTGTACCTGTGGATGTATTTCAAGGCCTACCTTCAAACTCCGTGCCTCTTTGCTTGACATCATGGGAAAATCAAAAGAAATCAGCCAAGACCTCAGAAAAACAATTGTAGACCCACAAGTCTGGTTCATCCTTGGGAGCAATTTCCAAATGCATGAAGGTACCACGTTCATTGGTACAAGCCGTAGTACGCAAGTATAAACAACATGGGACCACGCAACTGTCATACCGCTCAGGAAGGAGACACGTCTCCTAGAGATGAACGTACTTTGGTGCGAAAAGTGCAAATCAATCCCAGAACAACAGCAAAGGACCTTGTGAAGATGCTGGAGGAAACAGGTACAAAAGTATCTATATCCACAGTAAAACAAGTTCTATATTGACATAACCTGAAAGGCCGCTCAGCAAGGAAGAAGCCACTGCTCCAAAACAGCCATAAAAAAAGCCAGACTACTGTTTGCAACTGCACATGGGGACAAAAATCATACTTTTTGGAGAAATGTCCTCTGGTCTGATGAAACAAAAATAGAACTGTTTGGCCATAATGACCATCGTTATGTTTGGAGGAAAAAGGGTGAGGCTTGCAAGCCGAAGAACACCATCCCAACCGTGAAGCACAGGGGTGGCAACATCATGTTGTGGGGGTGCTTTGCTGCAGGAGGGACTGGTGCACTTCACAAATAGATGGCATCATGAGGTAGGAAAATTATGTGGATATATTTAAGCAACATCTCAAGACATCAGTCAGGAAATGGGTCTTCCAAATGGACAATGACCCCAAGCATACTTCCAAAGTTGTGGCAAAATGGCTTAAGGACAACAAAGTCAAGGTATTGGAGTGGCCATCACAAAGCCCTGACCAAAAACCTATAGAAAATTTGTGGGCAGAACTGAAAAAGCTTGTGGCGAGCAAGGCCTATAAAACCTGACTCAGTTACACCAAATCAAATCAAGTTTATTTTATATAGCCCTTCGTACATCAGCTAATATCTCGAAGTGCTGTACAGACACCCAGCCTAAAACCCCAAACAGCAAACAATGCAGGTGTAGAAGCACGGTCTGTCAGGAGGAATTCACCCAACTTATTGTGGGAAGCTTGTGGAAGGCTACCCGAAACGTTTTACCCAAGGTAAACAATTTAAAGCCAATGCTTCCAAATACTAATTGAGTGTATGTAAACTTCTGACCGACTGGGAATGTGATGAAAGAAAGAAAAGCTGAAATAAATCACTACTATTATTTTGACATTCATAAAATAAAGTGATCATCCTAACTGACCTAAGACAGGGAATTTTTACTTGGATTAAATGTCAGGAATTGTGAAAAACTGAGTTTAAATGTATTTGGCTGAGGTGCATGTAAACTTTACGACTTCAACTGTACGTCTCATTTTAAAACATCTGCATGAACTTGATAAACTGCATTCATTTTCTCATTAAAAGTGTCGTTGGGGTAAAAAAAATAAGTACTTGAATGGAAGTTATGAACATGCATTTGAGAACATCATACAGCAGGGGTCTCCAACCTTTTCTAGCATAAGAGCTACTTAAAAAAAAAATGAAACATGTTCCAAGCCACTATTTTTCCCCCTAGCTTTCAAAAAGGCACGTTCTTCTCTCCCCTGCAACTCTTCCCTGGGTCCTTAGTGTGAGAGAAAGTTGTGTTTTCTGTCAATATACCTGGTAAATTCATAGTTAATAAACAACTAAGGGGGGCCCTATAAAATGAGATTTCCCCCCCAAATGATCTCATGTTATATTTTTCCTGTTTTTTCACTCTTAAAATTACAATTGCTCATAGAGAAAACAACGAAATCAAATGCTTAAATCACATCAGAACACTTTTTTTGGTCGGTCTGGAAGAACACAAAAAAACGAATTCCCCTTTAATTGCGCATCTGGCCCTTTAATTGTGCGTCTAGTGAGTGAGGAATGTGCCGTCTAGCGATGGTTCTGTACTGCTGCTGCTCATTTCATGGCAAAGTTTGCAAATAATAGATACAAACACAATATTTAATTGAGAAGGTTTTGGGGGAACTCAAAAAGACAGTTATCACATCAACTGGCGACACAGAGTGATAGACAAATGCCTGCACCAGACAGACAGACGGGCGGGCAATTTTGCTGAAAATTAATTGCCAGATATTGTGTTAAGTTTGGCTTTTTAAGCCAATAGTGACTAACCAGGGGTGGGATAATGTCATTGCAGGGATGATTAGATAATAGCTGGAAGCTTGCTGTGTCTGATACTTGTGAGATTTGTTGGAACACATGAAAAGTGCATGTACTTTCAGAAATGTTTGGCAAGCTACTCATAGGTGGAGACACCAGAGATGGCAACATTGACGGGAGTGGGGTCCAGAAAAAATCTGACCTCATCATGAGGGCCCGCAGTGGCTCACAGGTCTGTGACACACCCCCCGTGAGCAAAACAGTTTAGTGGCCCCCCTCTTGACAGCAGAGAGAAACTTTTTTTTCAAATTCCTGCAATTCTACACATTTTGCCATTAGGTGGAGAAATGTCTGCCAATTGCCCAGCCCTGGCCTACATAGTACAAACACAACATGTAACAGGCTTTTTAGGGTTATATATGTCTTTATATATCACACAATGTCTGGATGCATTATTCTATCCAAGAATATTCAACACTGAAATCTGTTAATCTCGTTATTGCAAATGCATCTGTGGGTCTTTTCTACTGACAAAAATAAAAATGCATCATTGTCTTTAGTGATGGGTTTGATCTCAAGTCAGAAGCTATCAGGTGGAATGGTTATTTTCTATGTTTCTATTGAGTGGAATGTTTTTTCTGCTGGTGTATCCTGAGGTAGGTCCTCTCTGAAAACCTCTTCTCACACAGAGGGCAGCTGTAGGGTTTCTCCCCTGTGTGGCCCCTCTGGTGCCTCTTCAGGTCACCAGCCTGGGCGAAACGCATGTGACACTGGGTACAGCTGTAGGGTTTTTCTCCTGTGTGGATCATCTGGTGTCTCTTCAGGTGGCCAGCCTGGGTGAAGCTCATATGACACTGGGTACAACTAAAGGGTTTCTCCCCTGTGTGGATCCTCTGGTGGATCTCCACCTTCTGGAGGCAGCGGAAGCCTTTGTTACAGAACATGCAGAGGAACCGTTTCTCTTTACTATTGCCTGATGAGGCTCCCCCTCCTTGAGCCTGGGCTCTAGCCCTGTCGTTTGAGTTCAATACCTGATCGAAAAGGACGCGGCTGTGTGAATTGGAAAGCCCTATCGACGTGGACAGTGGGTCGCTATCCCCGAGCACATGTAAAGGGGAGTGGGTAACGACATTTGGATTTGTCTCTAAGCTTTTCCTGTAATCTAAGAAATCTCTGCCCTGTGAGTGTCCGTCTCCTAGGTGACTATCTGCATTCCATGTGGGAGGAGCATCGCCCTCCACTTTCACAGTCACCTCATCTACCACTATAACCTCCCCTTTCTTATCTAGGCACCCTTGAGAGTATAAACTACTACTGTACTGGTTCCAATCCTCTTTAGACAGATCAGTCTGTGTCTCTAAACCCAAGGATATGTTGCCAGGGTCCATCTCTGTAGCATAAGAACAAGACGGATCATCACCTCCGGTGTCTAACACGTCACCATCCCTACAGGAATGAACTGTCCTCTGGCGAAATATCGGTAAACACTCTGAGCTAGAAGCAGGAGGACAGCGCAGTGGCCCCAGCCTCTCTGGGTCTGATCTGTGGTCAGATCCTGTGTGTAACAGCCTGCGTGTTACAGTTAAAGTGTTGGTATCTGTCTCTGTCTTGAGGACGGTGTTCAGCAGTCCACTGACCTCCGTGATGCTGTGTCGGGTTCTGGGCTGCGCTGAGGTGGTTGTGGGGTCCTTCGTGGCTACAGGGGGCACTCCAGCCAGTCCAGTCTCAATGTCATCACTGTGCCGTGGGTCCTCCTCTTCTTTAGACCTCTCCAGTTTGACCCCAGGAGCTGCAGCCTCTGTATCTGCAGACTGACACAAGAAGAGTGGAGGTTGTTACCGGTAAATGAGTTGAATCGTATAACAATATCGTAGGGAAGCCTCACAAGCTCCCTTATGGCAGATAAATAAGGATGTACATGTAAGGAAGTGAATAGCTGAGAGGATCCTTTCTGAAATAAGTGGGCCACATTTGATTTACAAAGTAACACATTTTTAATGCAACACTATTACACTAACCTCTATCACAATAACATGCTGGGTTGAGGTTCCACTCCCCTCATCTACAGTGATTGGTTGGTCATCTCTCCATGTATTGTGTCCTGCTGGCTTCACAAAGCTCTTGTGGCCTCCAGGTAGATGTCCTTCACCTGAGAAAGTGATTGGGGGAAAAGAGATTGTTAGGTTAGCTACTGTCTGCTCAACGGTATAGACCCTTGTCTGTGTTTGCAAACATTGCTGCATGAGGGGGCAGGGTGCAATTTGGTTGCAGAACACAGGGAGTTCTCATAGAACACCAGGAAGAAAGAAAAATATTCACATGTTGCTTTTGAGTGCATTTCACACTACCTTGGGATTTTAATTGGACCCCTGGAAGGCATAATTCTTCCTGATGTGTATTACCTGTAGGTGTCGACACCGTCAGCCCAGCCGGTAGTGCTGAGTGACTAACCAAAATGTCAGATGTTTTTCGGTTTCTTAACAACTAATTGACCAACATCTGCGGAGTAGGCATGGAGACTGAAAGACAATTTATGCTTGATCCGTTAATGTTGGAAGTTCTGACGCAATTGCGGCGCCTATGGACGCATGCTAAGGCCAAAGCAAGCTCCATATTGCATTGCGGAGGGCTCTGCATTGACATGTTTGGTTGACAGAAGGTGGGGGCGGTATGTCCTGTATAAACACAAACTCACTTCCTTGACAACTTCCTTCGCAATAGCGCTGCTCCGCTAAGCGCAAGAGGTATGAAAGCCCTGATTTCTGCAGACGCAGCATCGCAGTTGTTATGTTCTGTTAATTACTGATGTCCCCTTTAAGAATGGAGCATCCTTGGTCATGCGCAGTGTTGTTCTATGTTATTCTGGTACTAACTGATTCCAGTAAAATGTGAAGCTCCAGTACCATTTATTGTATTCAGAGTCTTTCTTATTATATAACTAAGTAATAAGAGCTAAGACACTACAGCAGTAAATGCTGTACTGCCACTTCAGGTGACGAATTGACCATGAAGAACCTTTAAGAGAAGCGAGAACGCGCAATCGAGAAGGCTAGAAAGCAGTTGCTTCGCGAGCCTGAAAATACATGATCTAAGTAATTGATAGTTGGTATTCAGCAGTCAAAGTATGACTTATTTACTTTGAAGAACTACTAAAATTTAGATTTTGTCAGACAGCATAGGCAGCAGCTCTATAGAGGTTAGATGATGACTTGGAATGAAATAAAGTAATCAAATAAAACATTTTATTCAAGTAATGTGAATAAATGGTTAATAAGTGATAAGCAGTAAAGGCAGTCACTACCATCGTGGGTATTTTATTAATTGTAATATTCTGTGTTATAGCGTTCAACCCACATAATGCATAGCGCTAATCGTTCAGCAATGCCAGCCTGTAATACACTCCTGTCCCCGGTGGACCGACTCGTACATAAAGCAGCCTCCATTCAGCTGCAAAGGCATCAGTATTTTTTATGTTTGTGTGTGACGAAGACGATTAGTGATTAAGGCAGTAGCCTAACCTAGCCTGTTAACGTTAGCTAGCTACTACTAGTGGATATAATTTTAGCTAAAAGTAATCTATAGAGATTTGAAACAATTTGCTACCATGTCTAAGAGACAAAAAAAAAATCGCTTCCTGATAGTTTTTAACAATGGGAAGAGAGGCACAATCGCTAAACCACAGAAATTAGCGGGTTAAATTGATAAGCGTGCAGCAATGTCCATCAGCCTGTGTGAAGAATGATAAGCCTATGAGGACAGGCCATTCATTCGCCGAGAACAACGAGCCCGTTTGCTGATTCTTGCAGCGAAGACCACAAACCGGGGGATTCCGAGCCATGCATTTCCACCAATGATGACAGCTCTCTGGCTGGACAAGAACAGGTGGTCGCACCAGGCCCAGCCACACCTCCAAACAATGCCGGCGAAGACGCTACTATCTTGGAACCGGATTCAGATTCGTCGCTACCCGTCCCCGATGACAGTGGTGGTGCTGCTGATGAATCCGACTTCCAGACAAAAAAATTGAAAAGGTCCCAGTGAGTGGCCAAAATATATGAATGGATCTTTACGGGATATGTTAGTGCAGGCTGGGCCACATCAGGAGGAGGAGGGGAATTTCCCAAGAAATGAAGGGCAACGAAAGTTTTCGGTGGCCCACTACAATAGGAGGATGGCGAACAGGGAGAGAGTGGAGAGACCATGGCTTGTCTATTCCAAGCAACATGATGCATGCAGCCTTCTGTTTTTGCTGCAAACTTTATTCACACGAGTGCAAATCTGCGCTGGTCAGGGATGGAATCAGGGACTGGAAGAATCAGTGACACCTCCTCAGCTCGCATGAGAACTCGCATGACCACCTAGATAGTTTCTAGAGGTGGAAGGAGCTGGAGGCTGGTGTCCAGGCAAACTCAGATGATTTGAGGCCCATGGACAGCTACCGAGAGAAAACATAGCGGACTGCAATGCAGCACCACAGCAGAGGAAAGCGGCCACTAGGCGGAGACGAAACAAATAAATGCTGAAACTGAGGTTGGACAATAAAATTCGATTTGGTCATTGAATTGACAAAGCTTATTTTACACTGCTCCAGCGAAACGAGGCCCGCCATACATTTATGAAAGCACTTGTTTCCAAAGCTCAAATGATCTTACTGTTTTACAGTTCTACAGGAATATTAAAATATATGTTAAATATGTTATAACATTTTTATTTTTATTGTAAATTGTAACAATTGTGGTGTCGTGCCATTTTATTTATTTATTTAACCTTTATTTAACCAGGTAGGCAAGTTGAGAACAAGATCTCATTTACAATTGCGACCTGGCCAAGATAAAGCAAAGCAGTTCGACACATACAACAACACAGAGTTGCACATTGAGTAAAACAAAAATACAGTCAATAATACAGTAGACAAATAAGTCTATATACAATGTGAGCAAATGAGGTGAGATAAGGGAGAAAAGGCCATGGTGGCGAAGTAAATACAATATAGCAAGTAAAACACTGGAATGGTAGATTTGCAGTGGAAGAATGTGTAAAATAGAAATAGCCATGTGTTATAATAGGTGGGATATTATTAATAAGAAACTCAGTTTCCTACTATAGGTAGTAGGTTGCATAGTGATAGCAACATTGCAACTCTCCGATGCAGGGTTTAAAGTCAAATTCTCTTCTGCCTGGTAAGGGACCTCCAAAAGATGTTATGGGCATAAACACAGAATGACATAATTGGAGCCTATTTCTTCATCTTCCAAAAAAGAAGTGGTAAGCCTACCTGTTTGACAGACACAATTATCCTATCCATAGATGTCGGTATAGCCAAATACTCCAATACTGTCGCATGCACTGATTAAATACCTCTGTCTGGGAAGGGCTTGGTGTGTTTGACTAAAACCAGGGCTCGAATTGAGTGAGGGTATCACACATCCCTTTTGCCCTTTTCTTTAACAAAGGGTATCTATTGTTTGCTTTATATTTTGAAATAAATACAAAACGTATCCAGATTATATCAAGCGTTCTATAACAATGCTTAACTCTGATGCCTTATGGTAGAAACAAGCTCTAAAAAGCCTGCGAAAGACGTGACTGATGCCTGTGTGGATATATTGATTCCTCTCTATGACAATCTGAAGCTAAACTGCAGCCTATAATATTCGAGGAGTTTCAAAAAATGTACTTTGCTATTCTGTCCCTATTAATTGAGCTTTTCTCTTTCTGAAAAGAGAAGATGTTTGTTTAAACCCAGGCAGATTTTAGGGACGCACACTTCTGTTGTTGGGTTATACCATAGACGAGTAGCCAGCAGTTGAAGCTTACAGTTTTCTGCATCAGTAGAACCTCTGTCTGGGTGGAAAGGTAATTTTTGAAAGTGCCATGCTTAGATTCATACGGATGTGGATGTCTAAGACGTAATTATTATTGTCTCACATAGGGCGGCAGAACGTCCAGGGCATTGGTGATTTTATCAATGAAATCAGATTGAAAATATTAGGCTGTTATTGACATTGAACTGATTATATAGCCTACTAACCAGATGTGTTGATTGTTTAACTTGTAGCATAGGCATATTAATTGGACTGCTATTATGTTCTGTTCTTCCGACTTTTAGCTGAGAAAAAAATGGCCCAAGGCCAAACGTATTGGGGGAGGGGCAGATTTGTCTCGCCTAGGGCGGCAGAACTGTCTGAATATATATATATTATTATTTAAAAAATGTATCACTACCATTCTAGGGTGGCTAATGCTACTTCCTGATGTTGCCAGGAGTACAGACTCACTTGGTGTGCAACATCCGAAAGTTGTCCGAAAATGGTGGTGGATTTTTTATTAGACCAGTTCGCACATTTCGTCCGTGTTTTCTCCACTGACGAGCCATTAAATCCAGTTAAGGAGGAAACTGAAGCCTTTGCAGCCTGAATGGAGGATGTTTTATGTACCAGCCGGTCCATAGGGGACAAGTGTATTGCTAGCTGAATACATTAAAGTCGGACGTAAAATGACAAACAAAATAAAAGGCCGGTTGGGCTAGGCTATATATGAACGGCGACAGGCTCCGCCTTCTGATAAACGTACCTCTTGCCATTCCTTTGTATCGGTCGAGGATCTTGACACTACTTGGGCGACTGGCGAGGGCGCGCTCTCGCATTATTCTCTCTGCGCGCTCCCGTGCCACCTTTAGTTCCAGTAGCTGTAGCTTCCTCCGCAATCCCCTGTTTTCTTTCTGGCTTTGAGTTATTTCCAAACGAAACACTGCATAGTCGTCGTCTACGACTTTACAGATCTCTGCCACGGCTGCATTCGCTAGCACCTCCATGATGGAGGCTATTTGAGTGTGAAAAACCATACAGTTAACGTTAGCCATTTTTAGCTAACCAGCAGCCAGCTAGCATCTATACAAAGCCCGGTGATCAACGCGAATTAAAAGCTGCCTGGGGTAATTATGCGAAGCTGTGCAGTTAAAAGCGTCACCGTTTTAGTTCCAGGGTGTTAATAAACGTCTAAATAACATCAATAAAAACGCTTGTTTCTGGTCACTGTTTACTTCCGTTCTTCTTTAAAGTTTTATGGCCGACTACACCTATTGGTGTATAGCAGCCACCTACTGTCTTCTTTGATATTATGGTGGTCCGAAAACAAATGCTATAGGTCCATGCCGCCACCTACTGTTTTGGATGTATATCAGCCCAAGTAATGAACAAAGTAAACAAGAACAAAACTCAATCTACTCCTTTATTCGGGATCTGGGGCCTGAGAAGGAAGAGCATCTTCGGACAGTATTTTTTGCAATGTTTCAGCAGTGAAGTCCTGGAAACCCCAAAACATTTCAGCTCCAGTTTCTTTGACTCTGTTTGTTTATGCAGTACAATTAATCATATATGCGATAAACACCCTAAAATCCACCTTCACAATCAGCATATCAGTTTCCCTCAACTGTTGAACAACACTCAGTCTCCACAGTCTCCGGAGCATCCACCGCCATGCCTTCAGCTCCACTCTCTCATTCAACTACCTCACGTGCCATTGTGTAGATTACCTGCTGTATAGCCCTAACCCTTGCCACTTCATACTCCTTTACCCTAACCGGGCACTCCGGGGAATTGGGAACGTGGTTGCCATCACAATTACAACATCGTCCACCCTCAGATTCTTCAACAACATTCCTTCGGCACACACTTGATACATGTCCATACCTTTTGCAATTCCGGCAAAACAGCGTCTTGGATACAGAAGCTCTCACCGCAGATATAACATATCCCATCTTCACATGTGAAGGGAGATACTCTTCGTCAAACATCAATAATACCGACAGGCTTTCTTCTTTCTCCCATCCAGTACACGGCGTGCTCCAACTACTCCTCGTAAACCACGATGCCTCCACATTTCGGGGCGGCAGGTAGCCTAGTGGTTAGAGTGTTGGGCCAGTTACCGAACGGTTGCTGGATTGAATCCCTGAGCTAGCTGACAAGGTACAAATCTGTCGTTCTGCCCCGGAACAAGGCAGATAACCCACTGTTCCGTGGTAGGCAGTCATTGTAAATAAGAATTTGTTCTTAACTGAATTGCATAGTTAAATAAAAAATGTTTAAATCCAACGCATGCCAGAGATGACACCTTTTAACAGTGCTCTGCTACAAAAATCAAAACTCTCCACTTCATAAAGCGATAGTTTGTCGATAATGCCTTTTCCTTCTGCTCTTTCAACACACAAGAAATCAAAACAAAACCACTTCTGGTCACTCTGACCAACTCCACCTTTCCCAATGCATCCCTTACCATCCTTGATACTTCAAACGGATATCCCAAAAAAGCATCATTGTCAGTGAACCTAACTCCAACCAAAAACCTATACTCATTAACAACATTAGCCCTTTTGTTCCATTTTCCTTTATCACCATCTTCCACTCTTCAACCAAACTATAAGGATCCACTCTCTCCACAAATCTCACTCCCACTGGGCCAGAATCATCCTTTAAATCATTGGAATGAGGCCCGAACTCGGCAGTCCTCACCGCGGGTTCCTCATCCACGCTCCCGTCAGATTCCATTTCCCAGCTATTAGAGCAGTATCCCTCTTTTTACACATGACACCAACCTCCCTTACCACCCCGCTTCCCTTTACACTCAACTCATTCTTGGCTGTCATCACTACACCTGCCATCGCAATTGATTCACCTTCACTTGTCATGTTCAATTTGTTCTCTAGCTCTTCCAGAAGTTCTGTGCAATCCTCCATTCCATATTCACTCAGAACATAATTCACTTTTCTTCTGTTTCCCTTGTCCACCATATTCTCCTTCACCAAGTCTTCCAGAAGGTTTGTACAATCCCCCACCCCATACTTATTCATAATATAATAATTCTTCCTTTTTCCCTAACCCAATTGCCTGAAGTTGAATGCCTGAAGTTGGGCAAGTAAGACTGGTGCTGCTTATGTCACAACTGTTGTCTTCTTTTTCAAGGCTTTATTGGCAGACTACATCCAAAAAAGGTGTATTTCCACCACCTACTGGGTGGAGTAAAAACAAAGATACTTTAACAAGATTTGTATTTTTATTATATCCACATATCCTCAAAAAACTAAACAAAAGTGAATATACTCCTTCACTTACTCCAATGTACTCAGATCCCTACACAGACTATGGGGCCTGAGAGGGGGAAGCATCTTCAGACATTATTTACTGCAATGTGTCAGCTGTGAAATCCTGGCAATCCAAGAACCTTTTAGCCGCTTTAAAAATGATTTTCAGTTTCTTAGATTTATTGTTATTTTGTCCTGTATAATTAATCACCTGCTCAATAAACTTAACAAAATCAACCTTCTTCACGATTAGTATTTCAGGATCTCTCAACTGACTGACATCCACAGACTGTTGGGCATCATCCGCTGCCATAGCTTCATCATCTCTACTCACTGCTTCGCCAATTTTTGGACTACTAAACAACTATGGATTTAGAACCACGTAGAGTTATTGCAAGTCACAAAGAAAACAGATGATTCCACTATTCCAGCACCATTTCAACATCGTCTAATCACCAGTGCTTAGTCTAATACAGTGACGGTCTAACAGTGACAACTTAAAGATACCAACAATTATTTAGTCCATATGATGTGACTGTTCATGGTAAGGACTTATGTGTACGTGTAAGTAGAAAAAAAACATATTGACTCAACCTATTTGTAGAGAAACGCCAATGCATCCTCCTCTTTCATGTTGCATAAACGTTCTATGACTCTCTCATACACGCTTTTAGTTTTTGTTGTCCTAGGCTACCAGGCTAAAATGCTTGCTCGCTAGCCTAACTTCCTTTCATGGGCAACGATGCACCAGGCCAGTTAGTTAACATTAGCCTAAGGTACTACATCTAGATACATGTTGAACTTCCATCCTCTCAGGCCAGGGGCACAATGTACGAATTTATGGTAAGATCAGACTTGCCGTTATAATCAATGGCCAGTGTGGAGAATTAAGTAAAACCACAAGTCGAAATCCCTATCTCCATCCATGGCTAATGAGGGAAAGGAAAGACTTTACTTAGCTAGCTAGCCATTGGAGGACAACGACAACAGGATGCAACAATTCAAGTTCTGTCAATGATGTTTGGCTTGTAATGTGATGTGATTGGTCTGAAGCCAAATCGACACTGACTTCCCTTGAGACTTTTTGTTGTTGTTGCCCTTCCCTTGCTTTCAATGCTATGGTGGCAACAATGTCATGCGCTTTTTGACTAGACAGCATAGATGGGCTACACATACAGAGACAGAGGGGCACTGTTTCGTTCACTTGGATGCTTTATCCTGGTGAGATACATCCAGCCTCTTGTGAATTGAAGGAAATGTATGGAACACAGAGAGACAAAATAAATTGTTTTGTATGTATTTTTCTTTATTTCTTGGTAATTTTTTGGAGGAAGCCTAGCTTCCCTTGGCATCCATGAATACAAGCCACTCCATATTATTACTGTTCATGGTTGCACCTCCTCTACTTCCAATTACACTGTAGAGAACATATCTTATTGGTTGAAACTCAAACGGTGTGGTTAAATGAAAAATGCTGTTCTTTGAAATACGGTACTGCTTATTACAATACACTTCCAATCTCCTATGATCAGTATCTTTTGAAATATTTACCTTAACTGATGTAGATGGAATAAAGTCATTCTATTATTTTATACTCTATTCTTTCTAACATGCAGACTACTTTAGAAAGAACAGTGCGTTAGCAAGAATAGAGTAGAAAAGAATAGAACGACTTTATTCCATCTACATCACCTCAATAAGGTAAATATTCAACTGTCTTTGTTCTAGGCTAGGTTTAAGGTCTCTCTCTAAAAACAGGTGTTCACAAAAGCTTGTTTCTATAATTTGTGTCCAAGCATCATAGCTGCACTTTTTGTTTATGGTTGATGCAGATTGTTGTCCATTAGCCAATGAGTGTTTATCAATGAGTTCAAAGCACGTGAATGTATCCAACTGGTATTAACGACTTCACAACTGGTAAGAGCGGCAGGTAGCCTAGCGATTAGAGCGTTGGGCAGTAACCGAAAGGTCGGCTCGAATACCAGAGACGACAAGGTGAAAAATCTGTCGATGTGCCCTTGAGCACTTAACCCTAATTTGATCCAGGGGGCGCCATACTACTATGGCTGACCCTATAAAACAAAAATATTTCACTGCACCTATGCGGTGCGTGACAAAACACCACCTCAAAATTGGTTTCGAACGCAGCATTAGTCTTTGAGCTCCCTCCTTGACCTCTAGGCCTCTTGTTTGGGTGTTGTTGGGATTGTGAGCTGTGTTATAGGCTAGGTACACTGCATTCGGAAAGTATTCAGACCCCTTAACTTTTTCCACATTTTGTTACGTTATAGCCTTATTCGAAAATGGATACATACCTATGTAAATACGTTTTTATTTTTAATAAATGTGTAAAAATGTGTAAAACCCTGTTTTCACTTTAACATTATGGGGTATTGTGTGTAGATTGATAAGTACAATTTTAAATTGTATACATTTTAGAATAAGGATGCAACATAAAATCTGGAAAATGGGAAGGGATCTGAATACTTTATGAATGCACTGTACCTCTTGTGGTGAAAGCCCATTCTGGCACTGTCTGTATTGGTGGGGTAACCATGAGCTACTGTAATTGAGGAAGGCTAGATCTAAGTCCAGGCCCTTCTATGAACCCAGTCACGAGGCATTAGATGAGACCCTGAAGGAGAAGACATACTTCCTGATACACTACCACCAGGGGGGTCTCCCACTACTTTCTGTGAAGGCTGAAGCCCAGGGTGACCTGCTCTGTTAATCATTGATAACGGTTTATATAAGAAACAATTTTCTGTACACACAGAAACATGATAATAATAAAATGTTAACCACAGTCAAGCCAATCTCTACAACAGGGATTCAAGTACCTAACAATATGGAGCCATTAGTTTAAAAAATATATATAATAATTACATGTCCATATGTGTTGATTCAAGAATGAAGTAGACAAAATCTACGCCTCGCCCTAGTCTTAGCCAGTATGTTGTCATGGAGACTAAGTTTGGTTGTTGTTCTGTGTTCGACTGCCAGTTTCTGGTTGTGGTGAAAAGTGTTGTCCCCAGCCCAGATTTGAAGACGCTGTCTTATCCAGGGACCTCCACTATGTCGCCTCTGGTCCTGGCCTGCTCTGTGATGTGTCCCCTGTGCCCTTGTCTGCACCCGTCTGGGTCTGGGAATCCAAGATGGACACCCAGTCTCCTCTGTTAGCCTCCAGCCAACCAGCTACAGAAAGAGGTTAGAAAATGTGACCCGTTTCAGAAAGCTAGGCGTATGTCGCACGTCATTACTTCACAGGAGAGGCATTTGAACATAACAAAAAATAATAATAATCAAAATGCAGTTATGGGCAGAAATGCCTTCTGGAAAATGTCCAGAAGGTCACATGACCCATTACAGTGACTGTCAATCATCAAATCATTGGAATGAGAAAAACAATCTATAAATAATGTTTATTTTGCATGTGCAGTTGGTGGTGGTAATGCACCTTAAAGTTGGTTGCCAACCGCCATATAAAGTCCAAAGAAGAAGAAGCCTGAAGGAGGAGAGATTACTAGAAACAAAATCTGTTTACCCTTTTATCTGTGGATTAATTGTCAGAGTAGAGGACCTTGTGTATTTAAGGTAAATTAACAACCCAATGTTTATATCCCAGGACAAATTAGCCAGCAACAGCAAGCTAGCTAGCTAAATTGCGATAAATGTTTAATGCTTTTCGACCTGTCCCCAAATGAATACAGTTGGTTCAGAGTTCGTTTTGATATTTCAACCTGCGTGTCCAGATCGCGTCTGGTGTGGGTGGACAAAATCAACATGGACGCATGCGTGTGAGCGGTGTGGTCAGCATGTAAGGCACTGAGGAGGCGTCTCTATTACTTTGCTCATTGTGCTCTAGCTACTCCTTGTGGCGGGCCGGGCGCCTGCAGGCTGACCTCAGTTGTCAGGTGAACGGTGTTTCTTTCGACACATTGGTGCGGCTGGCTTCCTGGTTAAGCAAGCAGGTGTTAAGAAGCGCGGTTTGGGGGCCTCCTGGGTGGCGCAGTGGTCTAGGGCACTGCACTAGCGTCGTCCGGGTTAGGGTTTGGCCGGTAGGGATATCCTTGTCTCATCGTTCACCAGCGACTCCTGTGGCGGGCCGGGCGCAGTGCGCGCAAACCAAGGTAGCCAGGTGCACAGTGTTTCCTCCGACACATTGGTGCGGCTGGCTTCCGGGTTGGAGGTGTAACAGTATAACTTTAAACCGTCCCCTCGCCCCAACACGGGCGCGAACCAGGGACCCTCTGCACACATCAACAACGGTCGCCCACGAAGCATCGTTACCCATCGCTCCACAAAGGCCACGGCCCTTGCAGAGCAAGGGGAAACCCTACTTAAGTCTCAGAGCAAGTGACGTAACTGATTGAAATGCTAGTAGCGCGTACCCGCTAACTAGCTAGCCATTTCACATCCGTTACACTCACCCCCCTTTCAACCTCCTTTTCCGCAGCAACCAGTGATCCAGGTCAACAGCATCAATGTAACAGTATAACTTTAGACCGTCCCCTCGCCCCGACACGGGCAAGAACCAGGGACCCTCTGCACACATCAACAACTGACACCCACGAAGCGTCGTTACCCATCGCTCCACAAAAGCCGCGGCCCTTGCAGAGCAAGGTGCAACACCACTTCTAGGTTTCAGAGCAAGTGACGTAACTGATTGAAACGCTAGTAGCGCGTACCCGCTAACTAGCTAGCCATTTCACATCCGTTACAGAGGCGCGCTGTGTTAAGAAGCAGTGCGGCTTGGTTGGGTTGTGTTTCGGAGGACGCATGGCTTTCGACCTTCGTCTCTCCCGAGCCCGTACGGGAGTTGTAGCGATAAGACAAGATAGTAATTACTAACAATTGGATACCACGAAAAGGGGGTAAAAAAAAATGTAAAAAGAAAAAAAAGAGGCGCGGTTTGGGGGGTCATGTTTCGGAGGACGCATGACTCGACCTTCGCCTCACGATCGCGTTGGGGAGTTGCAGCGATGAGACAAGATCGAGAGAAGGGGGTAAAAGACAACAAATGACCAACTTTAAAAAATATATAAATAATAAGTTGTATACAAATCCCTTTCATTTGAAACGTTAATCATTACAGGCAATACTATAGCTACAATGTCAATTGCACAATTGGTTCTGTGTTAATTGGTTCTGTATCCTGATTGTCTATGGCGTCAGATGAGTGCCAAATCGAGATGGAGCACGCGAGCAAGAATATACATCACAGAACGAGCAGATTTGTATCGCATAAACTACTTTGAGCGTGCATAAGTTGGGCTGGAAATTAAACTTGAGAGCTTGAAACATTGATATTGAACAAGTTGAAAATCGTTGTTGAATGCAATAATTTAGTCCGAGAGATTTTTTTCCCCCTGAAGAAGCATTTATCAAATGGGAAAACTCAGATGTTTCTGCACTCTCACGAATACACCCGGCCTATGCATGAAAGTCTCATCTCACACACACAATTTCCATTTTGCTCTCATTGTACATCTCACGGAGTGAATGTTTTACAGTTCTACATCGTGGGGCTCTGCTCCTAGTGGTTACCCAAGGTGCCAGGGTTCCGGTCTAGAAGTTCGGATATTGATTGAACGATCCGTACACGGATCGAAGAGCTTACTCTTTCACATTCCGAAAACCTTAAGGTGATATTGTATTTAATAATGTATTCCGTTTCCTTAGGGAGAATGGTTTAATTGGGTAGGGATGTGAACGAGGCTTTAGACCTTCCCTGTCCACACTCCAGTTCAATTGGTTGCGGTAATGCATCACTAAAGTTCGTTGCCAACCGCCATTTAAAAACCACCGAAGAAGTGTAAACGGAAGTGAACAGTAACCAAGAACAATATCCACGGCAGCGTTGTTATTGTTATTTAGACATTTATCACCTTGGAACTTAAAATATTACTTATGTAACTGCACAGCATCACATACTTACCCCGGGCAGTGTTTAATTCGCGTTGGAGACAGGACTTGGTTGATAGATGTTATCAAGGTAACGCTAGCTAGCTGCTAACGTTAGCTAACAACAATGGCTAACTGTAGGCCTATGGTTTTTCACACTCAAATAGTCTCCATCATGGAGGTGTTAGCGAATGCAGCCGTGGCAGACATCTGTAAACTCGTAGACGACGACTATGCAGTGTTTCGTTTGGAAATAACTCAAAGTCAGAATGAAAGCAGGGCATTACGGAGGAAACTACAGCTACTTGAAATGAAGGTGACACGGGAGCGCGCAGAAAGAACAACGCGAGAGCGTGCACTCTCCAGTCGTCCCAGTAGTGTCAAGATCCTCGACCGATACAAAGGAATGGCAAGAGGTAGGCTACATTTAGCAGAAGGCCGAGGCTGCGGGGCCTGTCGTCCCGATCACATCTGCGCATGTGTGATGTTAGATGTGCTAACCACATGGTTACCCAGAATTGAGTCTTGGTCAGTTTTGGAATTGTATGCAATAATTCCCCAGGTTACTTAGCTAACTTGCAGAAAGACACTATCATATTCTATCCAGATTCTTGATTTACTGGCATTTCCTATTATTTACTAATTGAAAACAATGAGGCATGGAACTTAATACATTGATCAATACATAGTAAATCAAGAAGTGTTACCTCACATCCTTGCCAATTGTAGACAGTGTCAAAAATGTCAATAGTGTACAATATACCGTTGAGCATTGACAGTGCCTAACCTAACCACCTCTTTTCCCCCAATCACTCTCTCAGGTGAAGGACATCTCACTGGAGGCTACAGGAGCTCTGTGAAACCATCGGGTCACAATACATTGAGAGATGACCAACCAATCACTGTTGATGAGGGTAGTGGAACCTCAACCCAGCATGTTATTGTGATAGAGGTTAGTGTAATAGTATTACATAAAAATTACAGTACATCAAATGTGGCCCGTTTATTTCAGAAAGGCTTCCCTCAGCTATTCATTTGCTCACATCCCAACAACATTAATAACCACTCCTTTTCTTGTGTCAGTCTGCAGATGAAAATGCAGCAGGTCCTGGGGTCAAGCTGGAGAGGACTGAACGAGAGAAGGACCCACGGCACCAGACTGGAGCAGCGGCTGGAGTGTCGCCCTCTGTAGCCAGTGAGGAACTCGCCACTGCGCCAAAGGCCAGGACCCGACGCAGGATCACGGAGGTCAGTGGAACGCTGAACGCCGTCCTCAAGTCAGAGACAGACACCGAGACTTTAACTGTAACACAAAGGCTCTTACACGCAGGATCTGACCACAGATCAGACCCAGAGAGACTGGGCTGTCCTCCTGTTCCCGGCTCAGAAAACTTTCTGGTATTTCACCAGAGCCAGGGGACAGTTAATTCCAGTGGAGATGGAGATGGTGATGGTGACACGTTAGACACTGGCGGTGATCCATCTTGTTCTTACGCTACAGTGATGGACCCTGGCAACATGCTCTTGGGTTTAGAGACACAGACTGATCTGTCTAGACGGGACTGGAACCGGTACAGTAGTAGTGTATACTCTGAAGGGTGCCTAGATAAGAAAGGGGAGGTTATAGTGGTAGATGAGGTGACTGTGAAAGTGGAGGGCGACGCTCCTCCCACATGGAATGCAGATAGTCACTTAGAAGATGGACACTCACAGAACAGAGATTTCTTTGATTACAGGGGAAGCTTAGAGACAAATCTAAATGTCGCGACCCACTCTCCTTTACACTCGTTCAGGGATCATGATGCCGTATTCACGTCGAAGGCACTTTCCGATTCACATGGCAGCGTTCTTTTCGATCAGGCATTGAACTCAAATGACAGGGCTATAGCCCAGACTCAGGGAGGGGGGGCCACATCTGGCAATAGTAAAGAGAAACGGTTCCTCTGCATGTTCTGTAACAAAGGTTTTAGCTGCCCCCAGAAGGTGGAGATCCACCAGAGGGTCCACACTGGAGAGAAACCCTTCAGCTGTACCCAGTGTCATATGTGCTTTGCAGAGGCTGGCAACCTGAAGAGGCACCAGAGGGTCCACACAGGGGTGAAACCCTTCAGCTGTACCCAGTGTCAAATGCGCTTCGCTCAGGCTGGCGACCTTAAGAGGCACCAGAGGGTTCACACAGGGGAGAAACCATTCAGTTGCCCCCACTGTGAGAAGAGGTTTTCCCGCCAGCACCAGCTGAAGATGCACCTGAAGGTTCACACGGAAGAGAGGCCATTCGCCTGTACACACTGCAGGAAGAGGTTCTCAGAGAGGAGCTACCTCAGGATACACCAGCAGAAAAACCATTCCACTCAATAACATAGAAAGTAACCATTCCACTCGATAGCTTCTGACATTTAGATCAAACTCTTCATTAAAGACAGATTAATTTTCATTGTTGTCAGCATAAAGATAACGAGAGTAATAGATTTCAGTGTTGAATATTTCTGGGTAGAATATTGCTTCCAGACATTGTGTGTTATATATATATGGCATATTTCAGCCTAAAAAGTCTGTTAGATGTTGTGTTTGTACTGTGTAGCCTATATAATGTTCACAAATGCCTGTTTCAGTACTTCTATTCAACTACTTAATGTTTTTCCTAAGACACTTGTAATGAGAAAATGAATGCAGTTCATCTAGTTCATGCAGATTTTTGTTGTGTGTATGTGTGGTTTTCATATGGTGTATTTAAAACTTGTTTATGTTTAATAAACACAAAATGGGACTTTTCATTCTAAGATTTTCATTGAGACTCCCTTCATCACATCTTCTCACCCTATTCTGCATACACACTACAGCGCTTCATAGCCAAGTTAGTCACTAGTTAACAAAGTCATTATTATGACTAAATCCTGCCTATTTCTAAAATGTATCTTCTTAAAATTAGATTTTAAACCTAAACTTAACTACACTGATATACATTATGCCTAACCCTAATCTTAAAATAAAACCAAAAAGCACATTTTTGTTTTCATTAATGTTTACGATATAGCCAATTCTTATTGTGTGGCTGTGTTAATTATGGACAACCAATACCTAACAAACACCTACTATACAAGTTAAAAGAGTTTAGTCATGTTTGTCTGATGATGCCTTTTGACTAATCATAGCTTATATTTAACCTCAACATATTTCAAATCAAATCAAACTTTATTTGTCACATGCACCAAATACAACAGTTGTAGACTTTACTGTGAAATGCTTACTTACAAGCCCTTAACCAACAGTACAGTTCAAGAAGATGGGTTTAAAAACAAGGAAGTCATTCTACAGTATAGGACTCAAACAACGTTGGGATGGGTAAACACTCCATGTTGAAAGTGTTTTTATTATCTGTGTGTACGTACCTGAGGGAGTGTATGTCTGTGTAATCTGTATCACCTGTCTCTTCCAGGAGGAGGAGAGTCCAGAGGTGCTGCTGGTGAAGGAGGAGGGGTATGAGGAGGGTCTGGGGAACCCTGAGGGGACCATGGTCATGGAGGACAACCAGACTACACCACCTCCTGAACCCACAGAGGAAACAGCTGAGCAGCATAGGACCACACACAGTCACACTGAGGTGAGTCCACTGTGAACTACTGCCTGAATGGTATTAGGTAAGGGCTCTTATCCACAATACCTCTTAGAGTGGGAGTGCTGATCTAAGATCAGTTGTGCCTTTTAGATCATAATTAATATTAATATATAGACAGGTGGGGACCTGGGCCCAGAACTATCTTAATAAGAAAAAATAATTAAAGTTCATAAGATAGTAAGTGCAATTCCTCAACAATATCTTAGAATTCACGATGTTCTGATGAGCTTCTCAAATATCTTCTTAGGAATCCTCTTAAGATGGTTGTTGCTAGGCAACCGTTTGTGGCAATCATGTTAGCATATTTTGTACTGAGATCACCAAAACATGTTCTTGGGTTTAAATATTCAATACTGAAACATTCCGATGAAGTTTGTGAGTGAATGAAACATGTTCAATCGCTTTCATTAGCTTTTTCTCTCACTGCCCTGAGTTTAAGACAAGGATTTAGCTATCTTGGAATTAATAACGTTTCCAATAAGTTTATTTTCAAGAATCTAATTTCTTCTTAGGAGAAACATAAGAAATAGCACAAAAACATTTCCAATAACCTTTTTGAGGAATATAAACTTTTCTTAACTTTCTTCTTAAGTCTATAGTTAAGGAAAAAATGGCAGGTAACTTAAGGATCCGCCACTTTTTTTAAAATTTTCACCTAAAATGACATACCCAAATCTAACTGCCTATAGCTCAGGACCTGAAGCCAGGATATGCATATTCTTGATACCATTTGAAAGGAAACACTTTGAAGTTTGTGGAAATGTTAAATTAATGTAGGAGAATATAACACATTAGATCTGGTAAAAGATAATACAAAGGAAAAAAATGCTTTTTTTGTATTTTATTTGTACCGTCATCTTTGAAATGCAAGAGAAAGGCCATAATGTATTATTCCAGCCCAGGCACAATTTAGATTTTGGCCAAAATGTTGTATCAAGACTGCCCAAATTTGCCTAATTGGTTTATTAATACATTTTCAAGTTCATAACTGTGCACTCTCTTCAAATAGTAATATGGTATTATTTCACTGTAATAGCTACTGTAAATTGGGCAGTGCAGTTAGATTAACAAGAATTTAAGCTTTCTGCCAATATCAGATATGTCTATGTCCTGGGAAATGTTCTTTTTACTTACAACCTCATGCTAATCACATTAGCCTACGTTAGCTCAAATGTCCCGCGTGGAACCCACCGATCCTGTAGAGGTTTTAAGAATACATTTCTTCTTAAGAAGGTTTTGTGAATCTGGGCCCTGATCCTCGATCAGCATTTCTACTCAGAGAAAAGCCTCTCTTTTTTAAATTATTATTTCTTTACAACACACCACACTCTACCAACAGCAAAACACACCACATTTCAACACATTACATTGTTCTCTCTCATCCTGGTCTAAATCCGTTTTTGAATACTATTAAGCACAAGATAAAGTCTCGGTATGTTGAGCTCAACAGTCGGTTTATTTTCCAACATGTTATATTGGGCAATGCAGAAGTGCTTATTGTGAATATTTATGGGCTCCTGAGTGGCGCAGCAGTCTAAGACATTGCATCTCAGTGCTAGAGGCATCACTACAGTATCCTGGTTCGATCCTGGACTGTATCACAACGGGCCGTGATTGGGAGTCCCATAGGGCGGCACACAATTGGCCCAGTGTCGTCCGGGGTAGGCCGTCATTGTAAATAAGAATTTTTGTTTTTAACTGACTTGCCTAGTTAAATAAATGTAAATTAAAAAAAATTAAAAATAATGAGGATATGTCTTTGCTTTTTTTCCTGATATTTAGTGTCGACTATACAATTCCCCAGAAATACTATGTATTATATGAGGGGATTTTAATCAAATATGGAATGTGGAGGACAGATCAAGTAAGAAAGCCTTTCCAGCTACAAAATCTATAACATTACTATTGGATATGATCAATAACAATGGGCTTGTAGACATCTGGCAAATAATTAATCCAGTAGACAATATACATTTTACTCTCCAGTCCACAAGGTCTACTCCAGACTAGACTAGTTTTTTCGGTCCAACTTACAATCAGTGACAATAGATAACATTATTATCTGATCACAGTCAGGTAAAGTTGGTTGTAGAAATAGAGGTAAGCATAGAACTGTTGCGGTATTACCGTCACACCGGCAGTCACGAGTCACGAAAGCAGTCAAATTCCATGTGACCTTTTAGTCACGGTAATCCAAGCTCTGATACTGCTGATGGTCCTGGTACTCAGCACTCTATTGTCCCTCGAATCACACTGACATCAATGCAAATGTATTCGAAAATCTAATCAAACACTTCATGAGAGCCCATGAGCTCATGTTGTGCAACATTTCAAAAGGCTATGCAATTGCGTGAGAAAACAGAGTGAGGGCCTCTACTGAAAATAGGAGGATCAGTTTTATATACGCTAGGCCTACTATATCTATTTCTCAACTTTCCTAATATTAAGCACATTGCTTATATTTACAACAGGAGTATAGCCTACCTGGCTGACATGAAAATAAACCACGGGGAAAAGCGTCCTCCGCTCGCTATTTAAGTGCATAGATGACATGTATTTTTCCCCGCTGACCCTGTTTTGATACAGGTGCATGATAATGGTCCATTCTAAATCAAAACAAATTTCCCACATATATTATTTAGTATATGTAAAGACAAGATTAAATCAAGAATAGTCTGATGGGTGACAATATTAGCCTATCACTTGTGAATGATGCCTTAGCATAAGAAACAATGCATTTTTTAGAAACTTTTTCAAATCATAGTCACACACCTCATGTAGCCTAGCCCATAGGCCTACATGTTTTAATAAGGTTTGTATCACAACTAAAAAGAGGCCAAATAACTACTTAAAATTAAGCACATTAATCCACTTTACAAGGGGTGTGGAGCCTAACTGGCATATATAAGCAGCGCCTGAGTTTCAAGTTTGTGGAAGATCATTTTCACCATAAAAATGCACCCATATAATAACAGTATTACATGCATAATTGCATTTGCGGTGTTTTCCGCTAATGGAACATTCACGCTTATAGCCTACTACCATGTACGCATTGCAGCGCTTATAATGTGAAGAAATAGCCTAATAGTTTAACTTTTTAAGCTAAACGTTCTGATCTGTTGCGTCAGTGACATTGTGTAAAAAAGTTTTTGTTGATGTTAGTGGTTGTATTAATTTGATATCTATCGAATCCCACAACTGTCCCAGACTATGTTTGGAATATTTATTTCTTGCACAGAATATAATAGGCCAACTTTTGTACTATGGGGGATAGTAGATTGACTAGTGCTTTTGCTGTTCGTTAGGCCTACTCATATTGTTGGCTGACAAAAAGTAAATGTGGACAGTTCTTCCAATATTTCAGGAAACTAGGCGTATGTTGTGAGTCACTACTTCACAGGAGAGCCGTTTGAATGTAAACTTTTTTTTAAATCAAAATGCGTTTTTTGGCAGAAATGCCTTCTCTAACATGTGAACTTTCATGTGCCTTAATAACAAATTATGCCGTCTGTAAATACAAATAAAATGGTTAAATTACGAGCCTAGTTGGTTTAGCCAGCAACCTTCCCGGTAGCCATGATTGGCTAAGATAATGAGTGGGCTGGACATGCAGAGAGATGAGTTTGGATTGGTCTGCCATACAGCATGCTTCTGTCTATTTGAGCTGGTCAGTATGTCTAGGTAATCATGTCTAACGTGGCTTTTTTAAAATGTATCCTGTAGTAAAACTGCATAAGCCTAATGTCAAGTTAAAGTGTACTGTTAGCTAGCTAACAGTAGCTGGCTGGCTTGCTAGCTAACGTTATGTGTATGCTCTCCACTTTCTGGAGACCGAATTTTGAAATCAGTGAAATTTGATTATGATAGCTAAGGAGATGGAGAAAACACCTGTCTCCGGATTACATCTTCACACTAAGGGCAACCATGGCATCCGACAGGAGACACGTCCAATCATGATGTATACGAGTAAAATAGTCTAGCTAGCTACATTTTCAGATATTACACATTTCTAATTTTGACAGAAAGTGGTTTCATTTCAAGTTAAAGTGTACTGTTAGCAAGCTAACGTTATGTGTATGATCTTATTCTTCGTATCTCAGACACATTTGCTTGACTAGTTATAGCCTAATGTTAGCTAGCTAACATTGAACCTGGTTGGTTAGCTACCTGCAGATTCATGCAGGTAGCTAACCAACCAGGTTCATGAGTTGGGATTATGAGTTGGGATTGTGGTTCATTGTTTAGCTAGCTAGCTACATGTCTTAACAAAAGACTCTACTATGCAAGTATCCATTTCAATAGTGTCACTGCAGCAACTGTTGATAGACGTACTAGCTACGGCTACTGTTATTTTTCACTGTCTTTTTACTGTTGTTTTTATTTCTTTACTTACCTATTATTCACCTAATACCTTAAAAAAAATTGCGCTGTTGGTTAGAGCCTGTAAGTAAGCATTTCACTGTAAGGTCTACACCTGTTGTATTCGGCGCACGTGACAAGTAGACTTTGATTTGATTTGATTAGCTGGTAAATTCGCTCTGGCTATCTACTCCAACTTCAGACCACGGGTAAGAAAGTCTAGCTAGCTACATTTTCAGATATGACACGTTTCTAATTTTGACATAGTCTTTTCAATTCAAGTTAAAGTGTACTGTTAGCTAGCTAACGTTAGCTGGCTCGCTAACTAACATTACGTGTATGATCTTATAATTCGTATCTCAGAGTTATAGCTATTTATAGCTAGTTATAGCCTAAAATTTAACCTGGTTAGTTAGGTACCTGCATATTCATGCAGGGTAGTAACATCATGAGTTGGGATTATGGGTCATTGTTTAGCTAGCTAGCTACATGTCTTAACAAAAGACAATCGTCTTAGTGTGCCAGAGCGCAGAATTCCGGATGAATTTACGAACGCTCAACACCCATGAATATGGCCGGTGTCAGTAAACGTCGGCAAAAGAACTTAATTAAATTATTGCCAGCAGCACAGTTACAGTCACCAACGCTTTGGATAACATGAAACAGCCTAACCAACTCTGCTAGGGCGAGTAAAATGGTCAGAGTGGGGTGTTCTCTCATTATGCGTCTGGAAGTAGCTGGCAAGCTAGCCAATGTTAGCCAGTTAGCTTGGGTGCTTGACTGCCGTTGTGAGGCCAGAACGTTCAGATCAACCCTACTCATCGGCCAGAGTGTCCAGTGTGAGCTCTGAATTTACGTCAGACAATCTGACAGCACAGTTGCAGTCACCAACACTCTGGATAACATAAAAGCCTGACCAGCTCTGCTAGGGCGAGTAATTTTCAGTGAGCTGTTCTCTCTCACTTATATGTCTGGAAGTAGCTAGCTAGTTAGTACAGAACGCTCGTATCAACCCTTAAAGCTTAAGAGGGTGTGAACGATGCTGAATGGGTGTCGACAAAGAAGGGCTCTCCAATAGTAGTACCAAAACATTCAAAGGCCATTTTCTCAAAAGTGAGTTTACAAGTTTATCAACTTTCAAAGCAAAATTACTTTCCCATTGTTCCTCAGCGGTAGTGTATGATATACCATTTTGTAGCGCTGAGTCTCTACTTTTATCCAATGTAAAAAAACACAATTGAAAATGTTGCTACATAAGACCTATTTGAGCCGGTTGGTCACATATCTTCAATATGCACCTCGGAATTGGATAAGGACGCGCGCAGTTGCGTCCCTGATGAGTCTGTCTTCACTTGTAGCCTGTGAGAAAGACCTGATCACGTGATGGAGCGCGCAGCACTCAGGGAGAAGCGCACAACGGCCACTGGCCACACAAAGGGGATGCCGCTGTGAAATTCCAGGTGTAACGGATGTGAAATGGCTAGCTAGTTAGTTAGCGGTGGTGCGCGCTAATAGCCTTTCAATCGGTTACGTCACTTGCTCTGAGACCTTGAAGTAGGGTTTCCCCTTGCTCTGCAAGGGCCGTGGCTTTTGTGGAGCGATGGGTAACGACGCTTCGTGGGTGACTGTTGTTGATGTGTGCAGAGGGTCCCTGGTTCGCGCCCGTGTCGGGGCGAGGGGACGGTCTAAAGTTATACTGTTACACAGGCATTATCAAGTGCTTGTCAAATTATGAATGAGTGACTGTTGTAGTGTGTACAGCCAGCACAAAAAAAACTAAGCAGAGCTCATGCCTTTCAAGCAACTTTTTTCAAATGATCATTTGTCGCATCATGGAGCTTTACAATGTATTAAAAATCTAAACATGTAGCCCAACGTTTGTAGAACAACTAAAGTTACATTAATAACATTCAATTAAGCATATAGGAATACCTATTTTTGTTAACCTCTCAACACAGAATAGCCGCATGTGCGCACTCTCGCAAATCGTTTGTGGAGAAAATATCCTTTCTATTTTATTCATCTTTGTTCAGTTGTATTCTTCATACGATAAATTAATGCCACGGAATTCTAAGAAAATTTAGTCTGCTAAATGAACTAGTGTAGCCCACAGCCATTTGGCATACTGTAGCCAGATCAGGACCTAACATAAGGACAATTCAGAGTAAGCTTTTCTGTTCTTCTGAAATAGACTACATTTTCTTTATATCATGCTTCTTTAGACCTGTCTAAAATAAATAATGGATTTATTGTGAAGGTGTAGGCTATATTACATGGATTTATTAGACTTTTTAAAATGTAGATGTTCCAAAGGTCTGCATCAGTGGCTTGTAGGCTATGTGTGGAAGCCAGGAGATGCTAAATATGTTTGTTAATTAACTGTCAATTACCGTGAGACCGACAGTTATTTGGTTGACAATCACCGGCTGAGGACTGTCACAGCCCTAGTTAAGCCTACCCAAAAAGTACAAATGGTGATTTAACCCTTCACTATTGTCAACATGATTTTGTACCTTTTATTTGTAGAGCAAAAAGTCAACTGTGATT
Organism: Salvelinus sp. IW2-2015; assembly: GCF_002910315.2. Classification (NCBI taxonomy): domain Eukaryota; kingdom Metazoa; phylum Chordata; class Actinopteri; order Salmoniformes; family Salmonidae; genus Salvelinus; species Salvelinus sp. IW2-2015. The sequence continues at coordinate 3,540,900 of NC_036873.1, forward strand.
TTATTTTTGTTTGGGAAGCCGTGAAGGTTGTTTTGAGGGGTAACATTTTAGAGCTACCGAAATCAAAGGCACCAGGAAGTGATGGTTATACCTCAGAATTTTAGAAGCAGTTTGTAACTATACCTTCACCAATAGTGCTTAGACTGTATAACCATTTTTGGGATCGTGGTACAGTGAATAGAACTACTGCAGTTATCACGCTCATTCCTAAAGGGGGGAAAGACCTGTGTCAATGCTCTAACTATAGACCAATCACTTTACTGAATGTTGATTCCAAGATACTTTCTAAACTATTAGCAAACAGACTTTGGAAAGTTATTCACTCTTTGATTTCAACTGACCAGGTTGGTTTCATTTGAAAAAGATATAGCTCAATATTTTTTCTATACAATGGATTGATTTGGGTTTGATTCTTTGTTTATAAGATGGGTCTGCAGTATATACAATAGCCTGAGAGCAGCAGTTATAACAAATTGTATATCTCCTTTATGTTGGAGAGGGGCACAAGGTAGGGATGTCCGATGTCTCCCTTGCTCTTTGTTTTAGCGTTAGAAACATTAGCAGAAGCCATAAGACGACAAAGTGATATTGAAGGTATTGTGGTGGAAAATCATGAGCATCAACTGGCAATGTACACAGATGACATGTTGTTTGTTAGGAATCCTGAAATGTCAATTACGGGCTACTCGATTTGGTCAATGAATATACAGAGATTGCTGGCTTCAGAAAAAGTCAGAGGTACTCCGATAAATTATCGATGCACTGAAGACCAAATTTCAGTTTTCAATTTAGCTTGGGCACCAAGGTCTGAATTATCTTGGTATTTTCCTATCATCAAATAATAAGTTCATGCTTGAAAAGAACTTGGAAGCTATTTTGAATTCCTTGAAAGCCGACTTTGCGAGATGGTCCTCCCTTTTTTTAATGTTCTGAGCAAGAATTTAAATAATACACATTACAGTGGCTCCAACAATCAATTACAAACAAAGCATGCTGCTTCTCAATCTACCACAATCCATCTTTAAGAAGATCAATTAAATTATCAGTCATAAGTTTGGACACACCCACTCATTTCAGAGTTTTTCTTTAATTTTGTACTGTTTTCTACATTGTAGAATAATAGTGAAGACATCAGAACTATGAAATAAACATATGGAATCATGTAGTAACCAAAAAAGTGTTAAACAAATCAAAATATATTTTATATTTGAGATTCTTCAAAGTAGCCACCCTTTGCCTTGATGACAGCTTTGCACGCTCTTTGCAATCTCACAACCAGCTTCATGAGGTAGTCACCTGGAATGCATTTCAATTAACAGGTGTGCCTTGTTAAAAGTTAATTTGTGGAATTTCTTTCCTTAATGCATTTGAGCCAATCAGTTGTGTTGTGGCAAGGTAGGGGTGGTATACAGAAGATAGCCCTATTTGGTAAAATACCAAGTCCATATTATGGCAAGAACAGCTCAAATAAGCAAAGCGAATTGACAGTCCATCATTAATTTAAGATATGAAGGTCAGTCACTGCGGAAAATGTCAAGAACTTTGAAAGTTCCTTCAAGTGCAATCGCAAAAACCATCCAGCGCTATGATGAAATTGGCTCTCATGAGGACCGCCATAGGAAAGGAAGACCCAGAGTTACCTTCAAAGTAGCAACCCTTTGCCTTGATGACAGCTTTGCACACTCTTGGTATTCTCTCAACCTGCTTCATGAGGAGTGCTTTTCCAACAGTCTTGAAGGAGTTCCCACATATATTGGGCACAGGCAGTCACGCCGGCACATAAAACAATTACATTTAAACATAATTTGAACGAATTGGAAAGTTACATAAAGGATGTCCATTCCAAAAACCACCTGGCATCCAGGGTGTACAAATTATTAAATGAAAAAACAAGGGGACTACACCTTCCCTTAAGGGAAAAATAGGGTGAAGATTATAAAATAGAAAAAATGTAAAGGAAAAAGGTGTCAACACTGTTTTAGAATGTAAAGACATTCTAAAACACATAGTTTAGCATAATATAATCAACAGAACTTACTGAACTCTGTGTAAAATGAACAAGGCAAAAATGACAACTGACAGCAAATGTTGGAGATGTAAATCAGATGATGCTAGGCTTTGAAGCTACTGTCTTAGAGTGAACAAAAACAGGGGGAAATGTATGCCATTGATACCAAATCATTATACCAATCAATAAAATATCATTCATACAAATCATGTAAACAATGAGAAACTGAACTGCTGGCATTTCTTTCTCTGTGACTGCAAATGTATCATTATTCATTGTCACGATCGTCGTTAGGTGAAAGAGAGGACCAAGGCGCAGCGTGATATAAATACATCTTCTTTTTAATAGAAGAAGAAACGAACACGAACACTAATACAAACTAGACAAAACAACAAACGACCGTGAAGCTATCAAACGAAAGTGCAGACACAAGCAACTAACGTCAAGACATAGACAATTACCCACAACCTACCTAATGCCAATGGCTGCCTAAAATATGGCTCCCAATCAGAGACAACGATAGACAGCTGTCTCTAATTGAGAACCAATCCAGGCAACCATAGACTTACATAAACACCTACACTGAACACAACCCCATGAATTCTACAAAACCCCCTAGACAATACAAACACCCTAGACTAGACAAAAACACACAAACATCCCCCATGTCACACCCTGACCTAACTAAAATAATAAAGAAAACAAAGATAACTAAGGCCAGGGCGTGAAGTCACCCCCCCCCCCAAAGGTGCGGACTCCGGCCGCAAACCCTGACACAGAAGGGGAGGGTCCGGGTGGGCCTCTAGGCGGCGGCTCGGGTGCGGGACGTGGACCCCACTCACCATAGTCAATACCCGCTTTGGTGGCGCCTCTGGATCGGCGACCCTTGCAGCGAGTCCCGGACTGAAGACCATCCTAGAGGGCGCCGCTGGACGGAGGGCAGCTCCGGACTGAGGGCAGCTCCGGACTGAGGGGCAACTCCGGACTGGCGGCGCTCGGGACTGGCGGGCGGCTCTGGCGGCTCCTGACTGGGCGCGGCTCTCGGCGGCTCCTGACTGGCGGGCGGCTCTCGGCGGCTCCTGCACTGGCGGCGCTCGGCGACAGTAGACGCGGCCGGCCTCCTGACGGCCCGGGACAGACGGGCGGCTCTGACGGCTCGGGACAGACGGGCGGCTCAGACGGCGCTGGGTAGGCAGGCAGCCCAGATGGCTCTGGGCAGGCAGGCAGCTCAGATGGCTCTGGGCAGGCAGGCAGCTCAGATGGCGCTGGGCAGACGGCAGACGCTGGGCAGACGGCAAACTCTGGCCGGCTGAGGCGCACAGTAGGCCTGGTGCGTGGTGCCGGAACTGGAGGTACCGGGCTAAGGACACGCACCTCAAGGCTAGTGCGGGGAGCAGCAACAGGGCGCACAGGGCTCTGGAGACGCACAGGAGGCTTTGTGCGTGGTGCCGGAACTGGTGGTACTGGGCTGGGGCGGGGAGGTGGCGCCGGATATACCGGACCGTGCAGGCGTACTGGCTCCCTTGAGCACCGAGCCTGCCCAACCTTACCTGGTTGAATGCTCCCCGTAGCCCGACCAGTGCGGGGAGGTGGAATAACCCGCACTGGGCTGTGTTGGCGAACCGGGGACACCATGCGTAAGGCTGGTGCCATGTATGCTGGCCCGAGGAGACGCACTGGAGACCAGACGCGTTGAGCCGGCTTCATGGCACCTGGCTCAATGCTCAATCTAGCCCGGCCGATACGAGGAGCTGGAATGTACCGCACCGGGCTAAGCACACGTACAGGAGACACCTTGCGCTTTACCGCATAACACGGTGTCTGCCCGTACTTTCGCTCTCCACGGTAAGCTTGGGGAGTTGGCGCAGGTCTCCTACCTGACTTCGCCACACTCCCTTGTAGCCCCCCCCAAGACATTTTTGGGGCTGACTCTCAGGCTTCCAGCCTCGCTTCCGTGCTGCCTCCTCATACCGCCGCCTCTCGGCTTTAGCTGCCTCCAGCTCTTCACGAGGGCGGCGATATTCTCCCGGTTGTGCCCAGGGTCCTCTGCAGTCCTCCCATATATGCAACATTATTGTTTATTTATTTATCAGGGATGAATTCATGTGATATGCAAAGAAAATAAAGGAAAGTATAGAGATGTGGAGAGAATTTTGCAGGTTTAAAGCTTGTTTCCTGCAATTCTACACATTTTGTCATGAGGTGCAAAGAAATGTTGCAGTTTTAAAGCTAATTTTGTTGCAATTCTATACAATTCTCTCCACCAACAAGAGGGGTGTCAACAGCTTGTCATGAACAGTGCTTGTGCCCATAGAAATAGACGAGGCGCATATGCGGGATGTTCCCCAAAGCTGGAATGTGGGACCCCGAGTGATACAATTTGGGAACCCCTGGTCTACCGGCTCCGCTGATTCAGCCTCCCTCTGTGCTCGCTCAGCGTCCAACTGCGCATGTTCTTCCTCAGTAAATTCTGGCTCGAATAAACATGTCTCTGAATAAAAATTGTCTTCTTCTTCTACCTCCAAGTCCAACATGATTTATCTAATGTTATGATGACTTGCCAATAAGCAAGTTAGCTACGAGAGTACATAACAGCTAGCAGCTTCCCGGGAGTTTTTGTTTTCAAAACGACACCAAGTCTCACAGGAAGAGAGAGCAGGCAGAACCCAAAGTAGTCCGTAAAATCAGGAAGTTGATAGAATCTCATTGCTTACGATTATCAGTAATTTTAACAAATGTATAAATATTGATTACTATGTTAGACTATAAATTACCAACCACCCAGTTTTGGAGAAGTCAGAAGGTCTATTTCCCTGCTTTTGAGAGGAGCTGGCTAGCAAATACATTTACATTTACATTTAAGTCATTTAGCAGACGCTCTTATCCAGAGCGACTTACAAATTGGTGCATTCACCTTATGATATCCAGTGGAANTACATTTACATTTACATTTAAGTCATTTAGCAGACGCTCTTATCCAGAGCGACTTACAAATTGGTGCATTCACCTTATGATATCCAGTGGAACAACCACTTTACAATAGTGCATCTAACTCTTTTAAGGGGGGGGGGGTTAGAAGGATTACTTTATCCTATCCTAGGTATTCCTTAAAGAGGTGGGGTTTCAGGTGTCTCCGGAAGGTGGTGATTGACTCCGCTGACCTGGCGTCGTGAGGGAGTACCCATAGAGTATGAAATACCCATAGATTTCCAGCAATTGCTCTAAGCTAACGATTTGCTACCTTCAACTTCCTTCAAATTGCACGCAGAGACATAAAAATGGTATCCATGAGTTCGTCTGACTCTGGTTAAGTAGGAAATTCCCAAATACCAAAGTATCCCTTTAATAGACCAATAAGAAATAGCGTTCCAAACCTCTCTACCAATAACAGCTAGTTTTCATTTCCCCCTCCCCAATCAGACCACGCCCAGACAGTCCTATCTAAATTCTTGCTTGAAAAATTGCTCTTTGCTAAGAAGCTATTTAATTGAAATCAATCACAGTAAGGTTTTTAATTGTTACCCAGAAATGATTTTATATTGAGATAAAAACAGGTGCATTGGACCTTTAAGTCTGGGACCATGACTTTGAATTATTAAACCATTAAAGGGTTTCCTTGGGATTTTGGCAATTAAGCTCTTTATCTTCTTCCCCAGAGACCGATGAAGTTGTGGAAACCATTTTACGTCTCTGTATGTAGGAAGTTCGAGGTAACTTTTCAAGCCAGTGCTAACTAGCTCACCGTAAACACTGGAAGTATTTGGGTACAGCTAGCATACTAGGTAGCATACACTGGAAGTATTTGGGTACAGCTAGCATACAGCCAGCTAGCATACTAGACTTCCATTCTTTGCACTAAGCTAGTTAGCATGGGCTCTCCAAATTACCTCTAACTGCCTGCATACTGGATGCAGAGACATAATAATGGTATACAGCATTTAATCTGACTCTGGGGGAGGAGATAAGGGCTTCATTCCCAAAATCCGGAACTATCCTTTTAAAGAGTGTCAAGTAAGCAAATCACCTAACATGTTTGCATCATTTCAAATCACCTAACATGTTTGCATTGTACTCATAGCAATCCCTCATTGCCCAATAAGAAGATGCTCCATAGCAGGGTGCTCATATCAGATTTCTTGATCCAACATCCTCTCACTCTGTATCTCTTACAGGAAGTAGACATGGAGGATGGGAAGCCTGATCTGCTGCTGGTCAAAGAGGAGACAATAGAAGATGAACCAGAGAGCATTGATCTGCTGAGTGGACTAAAGATGGGGGAGCAAGGTAAGAGAGACATACATATACAGAACATAATAGATATAGCTACTTCATTGGGATGCGCCTGGCTATTATTTTCTCTTCCTGTCTCTTATACACATCTAGATGTGTATAAGAGACAGATTTTATACTGAGACACACACACACTTTTGCCCTCAGAACTGCCACAATTCATCAGGGTATGGACTCCACAAGGTGTCGAAATCGTTCCACAGGCATGCTGGCCCATGTTGACTACAATGCTTCCCATAGTTGTGTCAAGTTGTCTGGATGTCCTTTGGGTGGTGGACCATTGTTGATACAGACGGGAAACTGTTGAGAGTGGGGGGAAAAACAGTAGCGTTGCAGTTCTTGACACAAACCGGTGCGCCTGGCACCTACTACCATACCTCCTTCAAAAGGCACTTGAATTTTTTGTCTTGCGCATTCACCCTCTGAATGGCACACATACACAAGTCATGTCTCAATTGTCTCAAGGTTTAAAAATCCTTATTTAACCTATCTCCTCCCCTTCAGTTACAATGATTGAAGTGGATTTAACAAGTGACATCAATAAGGAATCATAGCTTTCACCTGGCCAATCTGTCATGAAAAGAGCAGGTGTTCTTAATGTTTTGTATACTCAGTGTATGTTTACAACAAACAATGTATAAACTTGATGATTTAAACTTGTATAAACTTGATGAACATCTTCCTGCAGATGATTGGTTGGAGGATAACAGAGGAGACTGGGTGGCCATCTTCGATTCTCAGACCCAGACTGCTGCAACCAAGGGCCCAGGGGACAACATCACTGAGCAGGCCAGGACCAGAGGCGAGATAGTGGAGGTCAGTGGATGGGACAGCGACCTCAACTCTGGGCTGGGGAACAACACTGTTAACCGCAACCAGAAACAGACAGTCGAACACAAAACCACAACCGAACTTAGTCTTCATGGCAACAGACTGGATGAAACCAGGATGAGGCGTAGATTTGGTCTGCAGGGACGGGGAGGTGTCCGTATGAGAACAGACACAGACTCGGCTAGCGATGCTCCTTCCTGCTCCTATAGTTGTGATTCAGAGAGACTGATGGGGCCTCAGGTTAACCCCCTAACAGGTGCTGCCTTCAGCCTGCCTTCTATGGGATCTATCAACTGGAACATGGACCCTGCGACAACACAGACACTCCCTGGCCTTCATCCTCCTCACACTCTCCTAATGTTAAACCAGACCTCAGACAATGCCAGTGCTTCAACATTAAATGGCTGCACAAGCCCATTGACAAATGACAGTAGTAGAGATGGAATGAGTAAAGGTGGCAGCACCAAAGAGAAGCGCTTCCAGTGTTCGTTCTGTGGGAAAGCCTTCAGTTTCCCCAAACAGGTGGAGATCCACCAGAGGATGCACACGGGGGAGAAACCGTTCGGCTGCCATCTGTGCCGGGCCAGTTTTTCTCAATCGTCCAGCCTGAATAGGCACCAGAGAGTCCACACAGGGGAGAAACCCTACAGCTGTACCCAGTGTGAGAAGAGGTTCTCCCGCCAGCACCAGCTGAAGATGCACCTGAAGGTCCACACAGGAGAGAGGCCATTTGCCTGTATGCACTGCGGGAAGAGGTTCTCAGAGAAGAGCTACCTCAGGATACACCAGCAGAAAATGCACACGGCCCATGTATAGAGTATAGTGACATGTAATGTAGTTAATTATGTTGTTTTTATATGTAGTGTGGAACTGGATGATGTGAACTGAGGAAAGAATGAGTATGATGAGGCAGAGTAGATGATATAGTGATGGTTGGTGTGAATAGTGTCTGTAAAAATGCTTCACTGATGAAGAATGACAACCTGTCATGTTGTTTGATCTGGTGTTTTATAATGAAGAAATTATAGTGCCTTAATTCATATTTACTTGGCATAAAGTAGTGAAGATGTGTGTAAGGTTGAAACTTTTCCCAAAGTATTCTGGTTACCATATTGAGAAAAGTTATTATTCTGGTCACGTATCGTTTTGTGCAATAAAAGTACTGTATTTCACATCATGTGAGTGTGTGACCATTTTGTTCAAATGAAATACAAAATTGACTCTGTGCTGACTGTCTTGGTTATTTTTGTATCATTCCAGGGACTGAGTTTGCCTTGTCTCAGTCGAACCAAAACATTATACTTCATGAATCAACACATATGGACATTATTATTATTTGTTTATAATAAACTCCAATACTCCATATATTTTGGTACTTGAATCACAGTGTTAGAGATGAGCTTGACTGTGGCTAACATTTGATAATATCATGTTTCTGTTTGGACAGCAAAGAGTTTCTTATATAAACCTTTACATTATCTTCTGTACAATGTGTTTACAGTCTGCAGTCCATGAGGGCCTACTGATAATTGGTGTTACTGGTGGAAGAGACCAGACCCTTGAGGCGGCTGGTCACAAAACCTGGCCCCGGATCAGAACCCTGGATCAGGAGCCGTCGCTGTTCCTTCCCGAGTCGCAACTAGGACCGAACCTCGAGGGACAGAGACTCCACCACCACACCGAACACAACCAGTGGACAGGTGGACTGAACAACCTCCATCGGGGATCCAGTTTGCAGCCCAGACCCTTTTCTTCACTGTCTCAGTGCGGGGATGGAGCAGGGCCAGGGGCTGATAGACCCTCCTGTTCCTATGACACACACACCACAATATCCATGATGAACAGAGCAGGTCAGCCTGGGCTTCAGCCTTCACAGAGAGTGGTGGGAGATCCCCCTGGACCTGGGTCTAGCCTTCCTCAGCTGCTTCATGGTTACCCCACGAATACAGACAGGGTCAGGATGGGCAGTCACCACAAGAGGTACCTAGCCTATAACACAGTACACAATCCCAACAACACCCAAACAATGGCTCCATGTCATGGAGGGCTCTCTGGTGTCAATGGGTCAAAATGTGGGAGCCCGAGCATTGGGACGGACGCCGGCAAGCCGTACGCCTGCGCTACGTGTGGGAAGCGCTTCGCTAAGGCGAAATATGTGAAGCAGCACCAGACCGTTCACACCAAGGACAGCTTCAAGTGCAAACTATGTTACAAGAGCTTCTCCTTCCTGAGTAGCCTTATCAGACATAGGAATGTCCACAACAGGGAGAAATCGTAGCTTGAGATGTACACGAGGGATGTCTGGGAACTAGTTTTCTATTTTGATGAAGTCCCTCAGTTGAGTATCTGGATATGCTCACATTCTCACATGGTACAGACAGGGCTCCCGAGTGGCGCAGCGGTCTAAGGCACTGCATCTCAATGCAAGAGGCATCACTACAGTCCCTGGTTCGAGTCCAGGCTGTATCACATCCGGACGTGATTGGGAGTCCCATAGGGCGGCGCAAAATTGGCCCAGCATCGTCCGGGTTTGGCCGGGGTAGGCCGGAATTGTAAATAAGAATTTGTTCTTAACTGATTTTTTTTTTTGGTGTGCTAGCATAGCCAAAACACTGTCACGTTATTGAAGAGTAACACAATATTTCCCCTCGGATTTAGTTTTTTCTTATGTTCTATTCATAAAATATACTTTTTTAATAACAAATCAGGTCTGCTGAGATGACATGACCCGGAGGTCATGCTTTCATTGGAGAAGAGGTCCAAAAACAACCCCTACTGTGTCCCTTTCCCCTATAGCCCTCCCATGGCACTGGGTAGTAGTTGGGGGTTGTCCTTAATCAGCTATTTTGTCATCCTCCCCTCTATCAACGTTCATCTCCCATATCTGTTATGTGTATTATTGTTATGAATCCCCCATGGCTAGAGCAAACATTGCCTCTCAATAATTGACTTACTCAGTCACACAAGTCAGTCACTGTTGGCTATATTTATACTGATGTACATCATCATGTCACTGTGTTCATCAATGCAACTACTACCAAAACATTCTCAAGTCAAGTCCCTCTTACTCTAACTGTTTTTGTTATGAAAACCCCCAGAGCTCACAAGCCTATCTATCTATCTATCTATCATCTATGATATGGGATCTTTACAAACAGTCCTTGACCTCAAGCTGTTTGCAGTAAATGGCCTGAATTCTCCAGGTCTTGTGATGACGGGTGAAATATTAAACATGAACGAATGTAACCCTGTACTTGATATTACAGACTGACTGTTCTCTACAAACTGGAGTGTACATCCTTTAACCCTTTGTTAAATTGTCATTTGAAACAGGCTTTTATAAATACCTGTTTTTAGAGACAGTAAACCTAGGCTAGAACGAGTATAGTTGAATATTTACCTTGCTGATGGAATAAAGTCATTCCATGATTTTCTACTCTATTCTTGCTTAAACACTGTTCTTTCTAAAGATAACGAGGCTTATACAGGGGGTAAATAAACTAAAGTAAAAAAAGTAACAAAATAACAATAAGGCTATATACAGGGGGTACCAGTACCGAGTCAATGTGCAGGGGTATGGGTTAGTCGAGGTAATATGCACTTGTAGTAAGGAGTAAAGTGACTATGCATAGATAATACACAGCGAGTAGCAGAAGCGTAAAAAAGGGGGCCAATGCAAATAGTCTGGGTTGCCATTTGATTAACTGTTCAGCAGTCTTATGGCTTGGGGGTAGAAGCTGTTAGGGAGCCTTTTGTACCTAGACTTGGCACTCCGGTACCACTTGCCGTGCGGTAGCAGAAAGAACTTGGGTGGCTGGAGTCTGACAATTTTTAGGACCTTCCTCTGACACCGCCTGGTATAGAGATCCTGGATGGCAGGAAGCTTGGCCCCAGTGAAAAATTCCTAAACATGCTTCCTGTTTGCAACAACACACTAAAGTAATATTACAAAAAATGTGGCAAAGCAATTCACTTTTTGTCCTGAATAAAGTCTTGTGTTGTATTGGTTTTGCCTCAAACATATTACTAAGTACCACTCTCCATATTTTCAAGCATAGTGGTGGCTGCATCATGTTATGTGTATGCTTATAATCGTTAAGGACTCGGTGGGTTTTCGGGATAAAAAAATAAACAATGGAGCTAAACACAGGCAAAATCCTAAGCGGAGATACAGCCTGACAGAATGCTCTCGATGGTGCATCTGTAGAAGTTCGTAAGGGTCTAAGGGGCCAAGACAAATTTCTTCATCCTCTAGAGGTTGAGGAGGCACTTTTGTGCCTCCTTCACCACGCTGTCAGTGTGGAGGGACCATTTCAGCCCCTCAGTGATGTGCACTCCAAGGAACATGGAGCTTTTGAGCCTCTCCATTGCAGCCCCTTCTATTTGGAGGCAGTGAGAAGAGTGGAGGGAGCAAGTGGAGTTTCTCGGCAATCAAGGGATCCTGATATACAGTGCCTTTGGATAGTATTCAGACCCCTTAACTTTTTCCACATTTTGTTATGTTACAGCCGTATTCTAAAGTTGATTAAATACACATTTTCCCTCAGCAATCAACACACAATACCCCATCATGACAAAGCAAAAACAGGTTTTTAGAAATGTTAGCAAATGTATAAATAAAAAAAGAACAATGACTTTCTTTACATCAGTATTCAGACCCTTGCTATGAGATTTGAAATTGAACTCAGGTGCATCCTGTTTCCATTGATAATCCTTGTTGTTTCTACAACTTGAATGGAGTCCACCTGTGGTAAATTCAATTGATTGGACATGATTTGGAAAAGCATACACCTGTCTATTTAACCCTTGTGTTGTCTTAAGGGTTAAAAATGACACAGTTTAACAGCAGAGAAAACCCCCTAAATGATATTTTTTCAACTTGACATTTTATGACTTTTCCAAGAGTGACCCCATCATTAGAAAAAGTGAAACATCGCCTTTGTTCATATTTCCATGAAAGCTGTACACCACCAGGGTACAAATATTGTCTTAGGGTCATTTTTGACCCGACAGTTATAAAATAATTTACACACCACAAAAACACACACGAGAAATTGAGATTGTGTGCTACTGATTGAACTCAGCCAGCAGCTCCTGAAGAGGAAGATCACCATGGTTGGCACAGCTAGAAAGAGCAAGCCTGAGCTCCCCCTGCACTCCTCACAACAAGGGAGAGAGAGGCCTTCTCATCAATGTTTGCCTTCACCCCCCACCACCACTCTAGTTTCCTGCCTCCCAAAGAGGAACAAGAATGTGGTCCTCCTGAGCACACTGCACAAAACGGCTGAGATCAGTGATCGTGAGGACAGGAAGTCAGCCATCATCCTGGACTACAACCACATCAAAGGAGGCGTGGACAACCTGGACAAGGTGATTGGAACTTACAGCTGCAGGAGGATGACTGCCTGCTGGCCCCTGGTCATCTTCCATAACATCATTGATGTGTCCACATACAATGCCTTCGTGATATGGAACAAGATCAACCCTACCTGGATGCCTGATAAGCAGAACAAGAGGAGGGTGTTCCTGGAGCAGCTGGGCAAGGCACTTGTAACCCCACACATTCAAAGAAGTGAGCGCCTCCCCCGCACACCAGCCTCTGCAGCGCTTGTGAAAGCTGTTCAGGGGGCTGAATCTTGTGCTGATCCACCTGAGGCTGCAGCTGGGGCAGGCAAGAGGAGATTCCAATTCTGCCCCCCAAAGAAGGACTGTAAAACAAATACTATGTGCTGTGCATGTGAGAAATACATCTGCAAAGTCCATGCACACACACTTGCATACTGTCCCACATGTGATAATTAGAGTTGATTGATTTATGTTCTTCACATTTTTGTTTTGTGTCTATTATCTTATTTTATTCGTATTTATTGTTGTTGTTAACACACCTTCTGGATGGGGGCAATGGTTAAACAAATGGGAGAAGACTAATATTTTGTAGTTGAATTCCTCATTGTACAGTATATAAGAATATATCACTATGTTGACTGTCCCTTGCTGTCCCCAGTCCACCTGGCCATGCTGCTGCTCCAGTTTCAACTGTTCTGCCTGCGGCTATGGAACCCTGACCTGTTCACCGGACGTGCTACCTGTCCCAGACCTGCTGTTTTCAACTCTCTAGAGACAGCAGGAGCGGTAGAGATACTCTCAATGATCGGCTATAAAAAGCCAACTGACATTTACACCTGAGGTGCTGACCTGTTGCACCCTCGACAACTACTGTGATTATTATTATTTGACCATGCTGGTCATTTATGAACATTTGAACATCTTGGCCATGTTCTGTTATAATCTCCACCCGGCACAGCCAGAAGAGGACTGGCCACCCCTCAGAGCCTGGTTTCTTCCTAGCTTCCTGCCTTTCTAGGGAGTTTTTCCTAGCCACCGTGCTTCTACATCTGCATTGCTTGCTGTTTGGAGTTTTAGGCTGGGTTTCTGAATAAACACTTAGTGACATCTGCTGATGTAAAAAGGGCTTTATAAATGAATGTGATTCGTTGATTATTGAGTACGGAGACAAATAGCAAAGGTATCTCAGGCAGTATTTGGAGTATGTAAATATAGTGTAACCTACCAATCAATGTATATCAAGTGCCGTGGAGGGCACAATCTTACAATGTTGCAGTCCAGAAATGAGAGCTTAACCATCTATGCCAAAAGCCTGGGCCTCTGATGGAGACTGTAGAACTGTCAGATGCATTCTTCAGTATTACCCCTTCTCTCTAGGCGAATGTGTGTGTCCAGGCACTATAGGCATATTGAAAGGATCCCACCCTGGTCACCAATGTAGCTGACCGATGTAGAGAAAGACAAGGACCTTACCAGAATGCAATCTAAAGATATGAGAACTCTACCATCTTTGGTAAAAGCCTGGGCTCCTGACGGGGACAATAGAATTGTCCACACTCCATGTTAAAATAGTAATATAAAACAAGTTTGTCACCTGTCAGATGTGAGCTGCTGTCTGAAGAGGAACATCTATAGCTTCCTCCCAAAGACTGAAATAAGATAAATATCTGTTTTTCAGTGCACTCAAAATATGCAGCATGCAACACTAATTGTTTTGATCGTATGAAGAGGTAACTCCATTGACCATTTAGCCAATTTATTGAAAGCTAGCCAATGTTTGACAAGTCAAGCCAGCTACTGTAAATGTACATTTGTGTTTCATTAGCTAGCGATCTCTGTCAGTGAATAGCAGTGGTGTAAAAAGTACCCAATTGTCACACTTGAGTAAAAGTAAAGATACTTTTCTAGAAAAGTAGAAGTGAAAGTCACCTAGTAAAGTACTACTTGAGTAATACTAAAAGTATTTGGTTTGAAATATACTTAAGTATCAAAAGTAAATGTATAAATAATTAAAAATTCCTTATATTAAGCAAACCAGACTGCATTATTTTCCTGTTTATTTTAATTTACAGATAGCCAGGGGCACCACTCAGACATCACTTACAAACAAAGCATGTGTTTAGTGAGTCATCAGATCAGAGGCAGTAGGGATGACCAGGGATGTTGATAAGTGTGTGAATTTTATAATTTTCCTGTCCTGCTAAGCATTCGAAATGTAAAGAGTAAATTTTGGGTGTCAGGGAAAATGTATGAAGTAAAAAGTATATCATTTTCTTTAGGAATGTAGTAAAGTAAAAGCTGTAAAAAATATAAATAGTAAAGTACAGATACCCCAAAAAACTACTTAGGAAATACTTTCAAGATTTTTTACTTAAGTACTACACCACTGGTGAATAGCACTTGGTTTATATCTTGGAGCAGGACACAGGAGAGCTGAATAGATTATGTGAGACAAAAGTGAGAGACAATAATGAATTAGTAGTTTGTTTGTGAACTAGAAAATGAACATCCTGACAGTCTGAGGCAGGCTGCTCTGCAATCATCCTACTATTGACAGGGATAATGTGGCATTTCTTATTTGTCAGTAGGAATGAAATTAGTGGGTCCTGCCTTGATGACTGTATTAGATTTACAGTACTTGTCCTGTAGATTTTGTTGTCTTAAACTGTTGCCTAGAATAAACTGATAGCTGTATCGCTAGCATGTCATTCCAGGAAAGGGGCGTTTTAGCAATCTGCACCTGCTAGCTAGCAACAGATCGACTTGTTGAAACTATCAAGCTAGCTACATCTAACGGTCTGGGAGGACAGAACACTACCACTCAACACCCCCTGCAACTGTTCTGCAGTAAAACCTCGCAATCCCAACTATTTCTCTGCCGTTGCCCCCACAACCTCTATTTTCGGCGACTTTCAATCCATTTCTGCAGTACAATTGACAACCATAGCTATGAATGCCAAGAAACCTACCTTACTGAAGCACATATTCTTTCCATCACTCTCTATTAGATTCTGCCTACTCACGGAAATCCCTCACCCTCTACCGACCTTACTCTAACACTCTCTTCACTGCTTCAGCATGTTTTTGGGGACTCAGGGATTTGACAGCATTACAAGGAATCCTGTCGATTTAATGCTCCATCCTCACAGGCACCTGAGCCTGTTTAGGGATGGGATTTAAACTGTGACTGAAGAAGTTGAATTATATTTTTATGTATTTTGTATGATCTCGGTTTAACCGCCCCCTTCCCGCAATGGAATATTTTGTTTCAATACCCCGTACAGTAAGTGGAGGCAATACACCACAATAGGTGTAGTTTGCCATAAAACCTTAAAGAAGGCGATTTGATGTGTAACACAATAAGCAGTACCGTAATCCAAAGAACAGCGCGCATATCCTTCTCATTTAGCCACACCCTTTGAGCTATGACGCCACCCAATAACATAGTTTCTCTTCAGTGTAAACGGAAGTGAGCAGTGAACAAGAAGAATTTACACATTAGCGTTTTTATTGTTGATATTAAGACGTGTATTGACAACATGGAGCTCAAAATGTGACTTATTTACTGCACAGCATCACATACTTAATTCGCGTTGGAGTCAGGACTTGGTTGATAGACGTTTTTTAGGTAATGCTAGTTAGCTGCTAACAATGGCTAACTGTATGGTTTTTCACACTCAAATAGCCTCCATCATGGAGGTGCTAGCAAATTCAGCCGTAGCAGATATCTGTAAACTCGTAGACGACGACTATGCAGTGTTTCGTTTGGAAATAACTCAAAGCCAGAAAGAAAACAGGGCATTGCGGAGGAAAACTACAGCTACTGGAACTGAAGGTGGCACGAGAGCGCGTCCCCTCCAGTCGTCCCAGTAGTGTCAAGATCCTCGACCGATACAGAGGAATGGCAAGAGGTACATTTTGCAGAAGGCTGAGGCTGCGCGGCCTAACGCCATCCATATATAACTCAGTGCCTGTCGCCCCGTTCCCTCTGCACATGTGTTAACTGGAATTGGGTCTTGGTCAGTTTTTGGATAGTATGCACTAATTCCCCAGATTACTTAGCTATCTTGACCAAAGAAACAATATAAAATTCTAGCCAGATTAATTTACTGCATTAAACGAACGGAATGTGTTGCATGGAACATAATACATTGATCAATAAAAAGTACATCAACTAGTTATGCTAAGTGTTACCTTACATCCTTACCAATTCTAGACAGTGTCAAAACTGTCATAGTGTACAATATAGCGTTGAGCATTGACAGTAGCTAACCTAACAACCCCCCCCCCCCCCCCCCCCCCCCCCATTCACTCTCGAGGTGAAGGACATCTCACTGGAGGCCACAGGAGCTTTGTGAAGCCAGTGGAACACAATACATGGCGAGATGACCAACCAATTGCTGTTGAGGGGAGTGGAACTTCAACCCAGCATGTTATCGTGATAGAGGTGAGTGTAATAGGGTTATATAAAAAATTACATTTACTTTGTAAATTAAATTTGGCTGTTTATTTCAGAAAGGTTCCCCTCAGCTATTCACTTGCTTACATTTACATCTGCCATAGGGGAGCTTGTAAGACTTTCCTAAGACGCTGTTATACAATTCAACTCATGTACCAGTAATAACCTCTTTTCTTTTGTCAGTCTGCAGATGCAGAGGCTGCAGGTCCTGGGGTCAAGCAGGAGAGTTCTGAAGGAGAGGAAATCCAACGGCACAGCATAGACATCCAGGTTGGAGCACCCGCTGTACCCACGGAGGACCCCACCACCGCCCCAGCGCAGCCCAGGACCCGACGCAACATCATGGAGGTCAGTGGAACACTGAACCCCGTTCTCAAGACAGAAACAGACACAGAGACTTTAACTGAAACACAAAGGCTAGACACAGGATCTGACCACAGATCAGACCAAGGGAGACTGGTCTGTCACACAGGATCTGATCCTGCTCCAGGCTCAGAGTATTTACTTTACGGTAATCCGAGCCCGAGGACGGTTCAGTCCCAACGGGACTCGGGTGATGCGTTACATGATCCGTCTTGTTCTTACACTACAGAGATGGACCCTGGCAACATGACCTTGGGTTTAGAGATTGATCTATCTAGAGGGGACTGGAACCGGTACAGTAGTCGTGTATACTCTGAAGGGTGCCTAGATAAGAAAGTGGAGGGTTTGGTTGTAGATGAAGTGAAAGTGGAGTGTGAGGTTCCTCACACATGGAATGCAGATAGTCACCTAGGATATGGACTCTCACAGAGCAGAGGTTTTTTAGATTACAGGGAAAGCTCAGAGACAAATCCGAATGTCTCAACCCACTCCCCTTTACACTCGCTCAGGGATCGCGACATAGTGTCCATGTCGATTGGGCCTTCCGATTCTCACGGCCACATCCTTTTCGATCAGGTATCGAACTCAAACGACAGGGCTAGAGCTCAGGGAGTGGGAGCCGCATCAAGCAATAGTAAAGAGAAACGGTTCCTCTGTATGTTCTGTAACAAAGGCTTCAGCTGCCCCCAGAAGGTGGAGATCCACCAGAGGGTCCACACAGGAGAGAAACCCTTCAGCTGTACACAGTGTCACAAACGCTTTGCCCAGGCTTGTGACCTGAAGAGGCACCAAAGGGTCCACACAGGGGAGAAACCCTACAGCTGCCCCCAGTGTGATAAGAGGTTCTCCCACCAGCACCATCTGAAGAGGCACATGAAGGTCCACACAAGATAGAGACTAGGTGGAGGGCCGAAAAACGTTAAGTTGATTGATCCCTGTCGAGGGAGGGGCTGATTTTTGTAGATGACAGTAAAACATTCTTATGATGACTATTACATGTGTTGGTACTTTCAATTCTTGCACATTTTCTCATAAAAAGTATATTCCAATATTCTGTTGGGCAAATTTTCTAAACTGCTTAACTTTGAACCAATCAGAACTCCAGCACAAACACCTTGTGATGAAGGCAGCCAATGGACTGCTTCTGTCTACGACGTAAATACTGCCTCTTGTGAAAACGCAAGCTGCTGTCTGATGAAGAGGAACAGATATAACTAACTCCCAAAGACTGAAATAAGATAAATATCTGTTTAAGTGCACTGGAAATATGCAGCATGCAACATGAATTGTCTTGATTTTAAGAAGAGAGAACGGCGTTTACAATTTAGCCAATTTATTGAAAGCTGGCCAATGTTATTTTGACTAGCCTAGTCAGCTACTGTAAATGTCAATTTGTGTTTCATTAGCTTTCTTTGTCAGTGAATTCTATTTTTTAAATCATGTTGTCTCATTTCAAGTAACTAGCTGCAAACTTAAATAAACATTTAATCATCATAAATGCTCCATAGAAACCCAAATAAAAGCATGTAGATAGAAAGATGTGTGTGTCATGAATGGAGGTCTAAAAATGATGGCTGCATATGCATATTAGCCAAATCATATAGCATACCTTGCAGTACAATCTTCTCTAAAAACAGTTGTACAATGTGCTTTGCAATAAGAAAACCAGTTCTAAACCAGATGAGTTCTCAAATTGCAGCTAACAAATCTCATGGTGGGCATGCATAATGTTGGATGCATTAGAATATAAAGTATGGAAAATGATAAAGAGCCTTTAGGATTATAGAAAAAACAGTTGGGAAATGAATGTTTCTTTGTTTTGTTTGAGTTTCAAATACAAAATGTTCAGTGAATGTGAATATATTTAGGTGGTTTAAATTATACATTTTCCTACTAACCTTCTAAAAGTTGACAGTGCCAAGATTTTGCAAATCCATTCATTATTCTACTAACTATGACTGAATGTGAGACAAGTTTCCCATAATGTACATTTCATGCATATACAGTGCCTTTGGAAAGTATTCAGACCCCTTGACTTTTTCCACATTTTGTTACGTTAGCCTTATTTTAAAATTGATTAAATTGTTTTTTTTCATCAATCTACACGCAATACCCCATAATGAAAAGCAAAAACAGGTTTTTATAATTTTTTGCTAATAAAAAAACATAACTGAAATACCTTATTTACATAAGTATTCAGACCCTTTGCTATGAGACTCGAAATTGAGATCAGGTGCATCCTGTTTCAATTGATTATCTTTGAGCCATTTCCACAACTTGATTGGCGTCCACCTGTGGTAAATTCAATTGATTGGACATGATTTGGAAAGTCACACACGTCTATATAAGGTCCCACAGTTGACAGTGCATGTCAGAGCGAAAACCAAGCCATGAAGTCGAAGGAATTGTCCGTAGAGCTCCGAGACAGGATTGTGTCGAGGCACAGATCTGGGGAAGGGTCCAAAAAAATGTCTGCAGCATTGAATGTCCCCAAGAACACAGTGGCCCTGATCATTCTTAAATGGAAGTTTGGAACCACCAAAGACACTTCCTAGAGCTGGCCGCCCGGCCGAACTGAGCAATTGGCAGAGAAGGACCTTGGTCAGAGAGGTGACCAAGAACCCAATGGTCACTTTGACAGAGCTCCAGAGTTCCTCTGTCGAGATGGGATAAACTCCCAGAAGGACAACTATCTCTGCAGCACTCCACCAATCAGGCCTTTATGGTAGTGTGGTCAGACGGAAGCCACTCCTCAGTAAAAAGCACATGACAGCCCGCTTGGAGTTTGCCAAAAGGCACCTAAAGGACACTCGGGCCATGAGAAACAAGATTCTCTCGTCTGATGAAACCAAGATTGAACTCTTTGGCCTGAATGCCAAGCGTCACATCTGGAGTAAACCTGCCATCATCCCTATGGTGAAGCATGGTGGTGAAGCATGGTGGTGGCAGCATCATGCTGGGGGGATGTTTTTCAGCGGCAGGGACTGGGAGACTAGTCAGGATCAAGGGAAAGATGAACGGAGCAAAGTACAGAAAGATCCTTGGTGAAAACCTGCTCCAGAGTGCTCAGCACCTTAGACTGGGGCGAAGGTTCACCTTCCAACAGGACAACGATCCTAAGCACACAGCCAAGACAACACAGGAGTGGCTTCGGGACAAGTCTCTGAATGTCCTTGAGTGGCCCAGCCAGAGCCCGGACTTGAACCCGATTGAACATCTCTGGAGAGACCTGAAAATAGCTGTGCAGCAACGCTCCCCAACAAACCTGACAGAGCTTGAGAGGATCTCTAGAGAAGAATGGGAGAAACTTCCCAAATACAGGTGTGCCAAGCCTGTAGTGTCGTACCCAAGAAGACTCGAGGCTGTAATCACTGCCAAAGGTGCTTCAACAAAGTACTGAGTAAATGTTCTGAATACTTATTTAAAATTGATATTTCATTATATATTTTATAAATGTGCAAAACTTTTTTGCTTTGTCATTTTGGGGTATTGTGTGAGATTGAGGGGGGGAAATAATTTTATCAATTTTAGAATAAGGCTGTAATGTAAGAAAATGTGGAAAAAGTCAAGAGGTCTGAATACTTTCCGAAGGTGTGGACTGACAGTGAAATGCTTACTTACGGCCCTTCCCAACAATGCAGAGAAAGAAAAGAGAGATAATAGAAAAGGAACACATGTATTCAGAATGAATAAATATACACTCTGAAAACCAGGTCCTCCCTCGACAGAAGATAATGTAGCTTGCTAAAGCCCATCACCTGTACGCACTGCAGGAAGAGTTTCTGGGAGAGGAGCTACCTCAGGATACACCAGCAGAAAAAACATTCCACTCTATAACATAGAAAGTAAGGCTGGAATTTGCCAGGGACCTCATGATAAAATATTATCACAATAGTTAGGTTCCGATGCAATATTTATTACGCTTCTCACAATTGTATATGTATTCYGATTCGATATTGCGATTTGATGTTCCAAACATATTGCTCATTATATGTCTGCTGCAGAGAGAGGAGAGAGCGTGAGAAAACGAGTGTTTATAAATCTGGGAAATAAAAGTGCTGAAAACATGTTGGCTCACTATTTGAAAAGATAATGAGAACAAGCTATAGGATGAAAAATACCGGAATTTTTTTGCAGGTACAGCCGACTAACGCTACCTACAGCAGCAAAAAAGTAATAATAATAAAACATATATTTTTTAAATAAATTGGTAATTGGAGTCAAATATCGATATATCATCTAAAGATTGTATTGCAATATGTAACTGACATGTTAAGCAATATGCAACACGATTTGTAACCATTCCAATCATTAAATACATATTAATTTTCATTGTTGTCAACAGAGAAGAACCACAGATTAATTTGGATTAATGAGAGTAACAGATTTCAGTGTTGAATATTCCTGAGCAAAATATTGCATCCAGACATTGTGTGATATATAAGGCAGCGGTCTAAGACACAGCGGTCTAAGGCACTGCATCTCAGTGCTAGAGGCGTCACTACAGACCCTGGTTCAATTCCAGGCCGTGATTGGGAGTCCCATAGCGCAGCGCACAATTGGCCCAGCATCGACCGGGTTAGGCCGTCATTGTAAATAAGAATTTGTTCTGACTGACCTGCCTAGTTAAATAAAGGTTAAATAAAAATAATAATAAAAATATATAACACTAAAAAGTCTGTTACATCAAATAAAAATAAAATGTATTTATAAAGCTCATTTTACATCAGCAGATGTCACAAAGAGCTATACAGAAACCCAGCCTAAAACTCCAAACAGCAAGCAATGCAGATGTAGAAGCACGGGGGCTAGGAAAAACTCCCTAGAAAGGCAGGAACCTAGGAAGAATCCTAGAGAGGAACCAGCCTCTGAGGCGTGGCCAGTCCTCTTCTGGCTGTGCCAGGTGGAGATAGAGTACATGGCTATTAAGGTCAGATTGTTCTTCAAGATGTTCATATTGTGTTTGTACTGTGTAGGCTATATTATGTTCACAAATGCCTTTATCATTACTTCTATTCAACTACTTTATTTTTTATGAGTAAATTAATGCAGTTTATCAAGTTCATGCTGTTTTTAGTTGAGACGTATGTGTAGTTTATATATTGTGTATTTAAAACTCATACTTTTCATTCTAAGACTTTCATTGAGACACTCTTTAATATACATCACATCTGATCTCACCCTATTCTGCATACACACAACAGCGCTTTATAACCATTATACACTTACAAAATATACCTACACATACCGACACACTAACAAACACCTACTGTACACGTCAAAATAGTTTAGTCAGGTTTGTCTGATGACTTTTGACTTATCATAGCTGACTTTTTTACCCACAACGTCATATTTATGTCCACCATGATGGGTTTAACAACAATGAAATCATTCTGTAACTACAGTACAGGACTCATGTAGTGGGGATGGGTAAACACCATGTTGAAAGTGTGTTTATCTGTATGTGCGTACCTGAGGGAGTGTATGTCTGTGTAATCTGTATCACATGTCTCTTCCAGGAGGAGGAGGTGCTGCTGGTGAAGGAGGAGGAGTGTGAGGAGGGTCTGGGGAACCCTGAGGGGACCATGGTCATTGAGGACAACCAGACTACACCTCCTCCTGAACCCACAGAGGAACCAGCTGAGCAGCACAGGACCACACATAGTCTCACTGAGGTGAGCCCACTGTAAACTACTGTCTGAATGGTATTAGGTCAGAGCTCGGATCCACAAAGCCTCTCTGAGTAGGAGTGCTGAACTAGGATCAGTTTTTCCTTTTAGATCATAATGAATAAGACAATATAGACAGATGGGGAACTGATCCTCGATCAGAACTTCTACTCTGAGACTACCCTGGGGCCGTACCCACAAAGCGTCACAGAAAAGGTCATAGGAATTTGGTTAAAACCTGTTTTAAGACAACAACAAAAAACTCTAAGCTCAGAGTAGGTTTTAGGATGATGTTTAGACACTGCTCAGACAGTCTGAGCCAGGAGTAAAATCAACTCATAAAAGTTTCTCAGCTGGTAATCATGACAGTTTGAGGTACCGTAAAGGAAAGATAGTGATGACGCTCATTGACATTGTTACGGGGCCTTCCCAACAATGCAGTGACAAAGAAAATAGAGAAATAATAGAAAAGTAATAACAGAATAATAATAAATACACAATGAATAATCATACATGGGGTACCAGTACTTGGATAATTGAGGTAGATATGTACATATAACTAGGAATAAAGTGACTAGTCAACAGGACAGATAATAAACAGCAGCGTATGTGATGAGTCAAAAAAAGTTAGTGCAAAAAGGTCAATGAAGATAGTTAACCAAATAGCTACCCGGACTATTTAACTCACTATTTAGCAGTCTTATGGCTTGGGAATAGAAGCTGTTCAGGGTCCTGTTGGTTCCAGACTAGGGGTGTGGCGGTCACGAAATTTAGTCAGCCGGTGATTGTCAAGCAAATAACTGTCGGTCTCACGGTAATTGACCTTTAATTAACATAAACACATTTTGCATCTCCTGGCTTCCACACTCCTGCCTAAAAGCCACTGATGCTGACCTTTGTAACATCTACATTTTAAAAAGTCTAAAAAACCCATTTAATATAGCCTACACCTTCACAACAAATCCATTATTTATTTTAGACCGGTCTAAAGAAACATGATATGAAGGAAATGTAGTCTATTTCAGAAGAACAGAATAGCATACTCTGAGTTGTCCTTATGTTAGGTCCTGATCTGGCTATGCCAAATGGCTGTGGGCTACACTAGTTCATTTAGCAGACAAGATTTTCTAAGAATTCCATGGCATTATTTTATAGTATGAAGAATACAATTGAACAAAGCTGAATAAAATAGAATGGATATTTTCTCCAAACGATTTGAGGGAGTGCGCACATGCGGCTATTCTGTGTTGAGGTGTTAACTTCTCTAGGATAGGTGGGACGGTAGCGTCCCACTTGGCCAAAATCCAGAGAAAATGTAGCGCGCCAAATTCAAATATATTACTATAAAATCAATCTTTCATGAAATCACACATGAAAGACACCAAATTAAAGCTACACATGTTGTGAATCCAGCCAACATGTCTGATTTCAAAAAGGATTTACGGGGAAAGGACACCAAACAATTATGTTAGCTCAGTACATAGCCACAGAAAAACACAGCCATTTTCCCAGCAAAAGATAGTAGTAACAAAAACCAGAAATAGAGATAAAATTAATCACTAACCTTTGAACATCTTCATCAGATGACACTCATATGACATCATGTTACACAATACATTTATGTTTTGTTCGATAATGTGCATATTTATCAACAAATCTCGGTTTACATTGGCGCCATGTTCAGAAATGCCTCCAAAATATCCGGAGTAATTACAGAGAGCCACGTCAAATAACAGAAATACTCATCATAAACTTTGATGAAAGATGCATGTTTTACATATAATTAAAGATACACTTGTTCCTAATGCAACCGCTGTGTCAGATTTTAAAAAAAAACTTTACGTAAAAAGCACACCATGCAATAATCTGAGACTGCGCTCAGATGTAACAACATTTCTCCGCCATGTTGGAGTCAACAGAAATACGAAATTACATCATAAATATTCCCTTACCTTTGATTATCTTCATCAGAATGCAGTGCCATGAATCCTAGTTCCACAATAAATCGTTGTTTTGTTCGATAATGTCCATTACTTATGTCCAATTAGCTAATTTTGCTAGCATGTGTAGTACACGTGTCAAACGCTCGCGCAGATGCAGGCAAACGTCGGACGAAAACTTCAAAAAGTTATATTCCAGGTCGAATAAACTGGTCAAACTTAGTAGAGAATCAATCTTCAGGATGTTGTTATCATTTATATCCAATAAGGTTCCAACCGGAGAATTCTTTTCAGTCTCTATAAGTAATGGAACGCAAGACGATATAATGAGGAAAGCGCGTGACCAAGAACTGGCAATCTGCCAGACCACTGACTCATTCCCCTCCCATCCGGTCCCACAACACAGCATAAGCTTCATTCCACGTTCTACTGACTGTTGACATCTAGTGGAAGGCGTATGAAGTGCAAACAGATCCATTTTTTACAGGGAATTGAATAGGCGATGACTTTAACAACGACCACTCTCAGAATTTTCACTTCCTGTTTGGATTTTTTCTCAGATTTTTTCCTGCCATATGAGTTCTGTTGTACTCACAGACATCATTCAAACAGTTTTCGAAACTTCAGAGTGTTTTCTATCCAATAGTAATAATAATATGCATATATTAGCATGTGGGACAGAGTAGGAGGCAGTTCACTATGGGCACGAAATTCATCCAAAAGTGAAAATGCTGCCCCCTATACCAAAGAAGTTAACAAAGAAATAGGTAGTCCTATATGCTTAATTTAGAGTTATTCATGTATCTTTAGTTGTTCTACAAACGTTGGGCTACATGTTTTGATTTGTAATACATTGTAAGACTGCATGATGCGATTCTAATGATGATTATTTTTTGTCGCTTGAAAGGCATGAACTCTGCTTTGTTTTTTTTGCGCAGGCTGTACACACTTCGTCAGTCTCTCATTCACAATTTGAGAAGCAGCTCCCCTTTGTGTGGCCATAATGCACCCTAAAAGAAATCCATGCCTTTTGCAGCCCTTCACCCTGATTGCTGCATGCTCCGTAGCACTTCTCACTCACACGGCTCTCCATCACGTGATCTGGTCTTTCTCACAGGCTACAAGTGAAGACAGACACATCGGGACGCAACTGCGTACGTTCTTATCCAATTCCGAGGTGCATATTGAAGATATTGGAAGAACTGTTCACATTTACTTTTCGTCAGCCATCAAGATGAGCAGGCCTAACGTACAGCAAAAGCACTAACCTATGTCAATCTATTATCCCCCATAGTACAAAAGTTGGCCTATTATATTCTGTGCGAGAAATAAATATTCCAAACATAGTCTGGGACAGTTGTGGGATTCGATAGATCTCAAATTAATACAACCACTAACATCAACAAAAACTTTTTTACGCAATGTGGCTGATGCAACAGATCAGAACATTTAGCTTAAAATGTTGATAAAATATTAGGCTATTTCTTCAAATTATAAGTGCAGCAATGTGCACGCGGCAATAGGCTATAAGCGCAAATGTTCCATTAGTGGGAAAACACCATTATCAAATGTGATCACAAATGCAATTATGCATGGAATACTGTTATTATAAAGGTGCATTTTTATGGTGAAAATGACCTTCCCAAACTTGACACTCAGGCGCTGCTTATATATGCCAGTTAGGCTCTACACCCCTTGTAAAGCGGATTAATGTGCTTAATTTTAAGAAGTTATTTGGCCACGTTTTAGTTGTGATACAAACCTTCAAACAGGCCTATGGGCTAGGCTACATGAGGTGTGCGAATATATATTTTTTTAAATTTAAATATATTTTTTTCGCCAGTAGTTGCACAGGTGACATGCTGGTAGAAATGAGGCAAAACGGATTCAGTTTTCCTGCATTAAAATCACCGTCCACTAGGAGCACCTCCTCTGGATGAGCATTTTCTTGTTTGCTTATGGCCCTATACTACGCATTGAGTGTGGTCTTAGTCCCATCATCTGTTTGGGGTGGTAAATAGACAGCTATGAAAAATATAGATAAACTCTCTTTGTAAATAGTATGGTCTACAGCTTATCATGAGGTATTCTAACTCATGCGAGCAGAACCTCGAGACTTCCTTAATATTAGAGATTGCCCACCAGCTGTTGTTATCAAAGAGACATACACCTCCCCCTTGAGCTTTCTGGATGCTGCCGTTCTGTCCTTCTGCTGCCAGATGTATATTATCCATGTTCATGTTCAGCCAAGACTACGAGAACCATAGGTTATTACAGTTCTTCAGGTGCCGTTGATAGGATAGACTCGAATGGAGCTCGCCCAGTTTGTTTTCCAGTGATTGTACATTCGCCAATAGAAGAGGGGTTAGAGGTGGTTTATGTATTCGCCTACATAGTTTGTCAGGGCGCCTGCATGTTGGCCTCTCTTGCGCAGTCTTTTTCTTTTCCGAGTCTTCGGTATTAGGGCCTGGTCCGGGGTGAGCAGTAGGTCCTGCTCCTCTGACTCGTTGAAGTGGAAATATTAATCCAAATCGAGGTTAGTGATCGCTGTTCTGATATCCAGAAGCTCTTTTCGGTCATAAGAATTAGAATTATGGGGAATAACTCATCACGATGAGGCATTGCCAGCTTTGGACTATAGAATGCTTCAGACAACCATCAAATGTTGCAATGGTAAAATGTTTAATATAATTTTCACCTGATACAATTACTTTGCCTACTCTTAATTCTTGCCTAATATTTTTGCATGCATAACCTTTTTTGTAACCAATTCTGATGGTGGTTAAAAGCAGAATTTTGTTAATGGGCTATTACAGTTATATCAACACATTCATCACTACCGTTTAACAACTCTAAATTGCTTTGGCACAGTAGGCATCAACTAACTTGCCGATAATGTTGCATAAAACGTTTGAACAGTCTATAATTTTCATTGAACATAATCAAAGTTAGCATAGGCCCTACCATGTGAAAATGATAGACCTTTCAAACGTTTTATGCAACATTATCTAGATGCTTTCAATTTCCAAACCTATAGGCATGCTCAATTTAAGTATATTTTTTAAAGATAGACTGTCAATGTCTATCAAGGTGATATTGCGCTCCAAAGGGATAACTTAAAATAACATAATGTAGGTTATTGAAATTATCTTTAAAAAATAGGGATTATTTATTAGCCTAGTGGTTAAAACAATTTAGGCATATAAAGTGAAATCATTGTCAAAAGCGCAAGAGATACTGTTGCAGGTAGGTCTACATCATTTATGGGTTGATCATATTCAAATATAAACACATTCTTTCAACAACTCCAAAGTAATTGCCTATGGTGCAGGAACCACTGACTCGCTGACCTTTTCTATTATCAAGACACTTGCTGGGAACTCAACTAGTTAGGACAGCTCATGAGGTCTCCTAAATATCTGTAGACTAGATTGGGACTCGTATGACTAAAGATGCTTCAAGCATAGCTTTTATTTTTACCCATTAGAGTAGGAGAACTTCTACTCTGAGACACTTTGTGGATGCAGGCCCTGGTCTTGATTCATTTCGTCTTAAGTGTGGGACCATTCTTTTCATTTATTAAACCATTAAAGAGTATCAAGTAATAAAATCAACTAACATGTTTGTATAGTACTCATAGCAATCTCTCATTGCCAAATCAGAAGACGCTGCATAGCAGGGTGCTCATATGAGATTTCTTGATCCAACATCCTCTCACTCTGTATCTCTTACAGTCAGTAGACATGGAGGATGGGAAGCCTGATCTGATGCTGGTCAAAGAGGAGACAATAGAAGAGGAACCAGAGAGCATTGACCTGCTGAGTGGATTAAAGATGGGGGAGCAAGGTAAAGGAGAAATACATATAGCCTACATACAGTAATAGATCTTCAATGGGAATAGTAATGTGCCTGGCTATTATTTTTTCAGAAAATTAAATCAATACAACTTATGTTTACATACAAAATCACACAATGCATGAACTTGACCAGGTAATTGATTAAAAAAACTCCATATGTAGAGTTTTCTCTGACATGTTTTTTAAAGTCTATTTTCTAACCTCTTCCTTTAGGTGGTTGGCTGGAGGTTAAAAGAGGAGACTGGGCAGCCATCTTGGATTCCCAGACCGGAGCAGCCAAGGGTCGAGGAGACGACATCACCGAGCTGGCCAGTGCCAGAGGCGACATAGTGGAGGTCAGTGGATGGGACAGCATCCTTAATGCCGGGCAGGGGAACAACACTGTTAACCACAACCTGAAACAGACAGTCGAACACAAAACAACAGCTAAACTTAGTTTCCATGACAACAGACTGGCTGAGACCAGGGCAAGGCGTAGATTTGGTCTGCAGGGACGGGGTGGTGTGGGTGTGAGTCGGGAGAGAACAGACACAGACTCTGCTAGCGCTGCTCCGTCCTGCTCCTATAGTTGTGATTCAGAGAGACTGATGGCGCCTCAGGTTAACCCCCTAACAGATGCTGCCTTCAGCCTGCCTTCTATAGGATCTATCAACTGGAACATGGACCCTGTGACAACACAGACACCCCCTGGCCTTCATCCTCCTCACACTCTTCTAATGTTAAACCAGACCACAGACAATGACAGTGCCTCAACACTAAATAGCTACACAAGCCCATTGACAAGTGACAGTAGTGGAGACGGAATCAGTAAAGGTGGCAGCGCCAAGGAGAAGCGATTCCCGTGTTCGTTCTGTGGGAAAGCCTTCAGTTTCCCCCAACAGCTGGAGATCCACCAGAGGATGCACACAGGGGAGAAACCTTTCTGCTGCAACCTGTGCCGGGCTAGTTTCTCCCACTTATCCAGCCTGAAGAGGCACCAGAGGGTCCACACGGGGGAGAAACCTTTCGGTTGCCACCTGTGCCGGGTCAGTTTCTCCCACACGTCCAGCCTGAAGAGGCACCTGAATGTCCACACGGGAGAGAGGCCGTTCGCCTGTACGCACTGCGAGAAGAGGTTCTCAGAGAGAAGCTACCTCAGGTTACACCAGCAGAAAATGCACACGGCCCATGTATAGTGTAGAGTAGTATTAGTTAGTTTGTAGTTAATTATGTTTGTTTTGGATGTAGTCGGGAACTGAATGAGGTGAACTGAGGAAAGAATTAGTATGATGAGGCAGAGGAGATGATATGGTTGGTGTGATGGGGTCTATAAAAATGCTTCACTGATGAGAAGTGACAACATTGTCCTGTTTGATGCGCGTGTTTTCTAATGAGGAACTGATAGTGCCTTAATTCATGTTTACTTGACAAAGTAATGAAGCTGTGTGTAATATTAAACATTTTCCAAAGTATTCTCATTCATTTTATCAAAGCGAGGGTACCAGATTTACAGCAAAGGTCAAGTGTTACCATAGTGAGAGAAAAAATTATACTTGTTACTAGGGCTTTTGCGGTAATCCAGCATTCATGAGTCATGACCTCAATAAAATTCTATGTGACCAGTCATGGTAATCTCCTTTTAAGCACTTAGGACATATGTTAGTAGTACCCAACTCGGTAAAGATCATCAGGTCGCTAATGGCCTGGTACTCAGGGCTCTATTGTCATTCTAGCCTCTCTGACGTCAATGCAAATGTCATCGAAAATCACAAACACTTATCATCAAAACAGTATGTGCTTTTAAAACTTACCCTACTGTGATTTGTTGATTGGTTGTCGTTCTGTTCTTGAACAAGGCAGTTAAGCCACTGTTCCTAGGCAGGCTCCTCGTGGAGTGCAATGAGAGGCAGGTGGTTAGAGCGTTGGACTAGTTAACTGTAAGGTTGCAAGATTGAATCCTCGAGCTGACAAGGTAAAAATCTGTCGTTCTGCCCCTGAACAAGGCAGTTCCTAGGCCGTCATTGAAAATAAGAATTTGTTCTTAACTGACTTGCCTAGTTAAATAAAGGTAAAATAAAAACAGTGGGAAAAAAGCTAATAAAAAACGGATTTAAGGTATCTTTGGTACAAAATTGGCCTAGCCTAAATACAACTAATTCAGTCTACATTATAGTGAATTTTTATTTTATTTTGAATAGCCTAGTAATAGGGCACGTTTTATATTTTTCATAATTAATAGGCTGACACATTACCTTTAGCTACAGAATATCTCACCACCGTGTGCTTCCATCTCCTCCCCGCTCTCCTTCATGGCATTCTTCAGTGCGCAGAGAGAGGCGCTGTCAACAGTTTAATGAAATACCGTATACAGTTTCGGTGTGAAAACATGTTACTATCGATGTTCTCTTACAGATTTCACTTAGTTTCCCAAATGAAGCACTGGGTAGCTGCAGGAACAGGGTTGGAGTGCCCATGGCATACAGAGTTTGGGCGGAATATCTATCACATGTTGCGACGCAACATAACTGTAGTTTACAGGATATGGGACGAAGCCGCGGGAAAGTGGCCTCCATTCGCTATTCGATACGGATGATATGTATTTTTTTTCCTCTTGCCCATGTTTCTGCCAATTTGATAATGGGCCATTCTAGATCTAAACTAATTTTACATATTTGTTAAGATTAAATTGAGAATAGTCTGGTGAAATAATGGTCACTTGATGAGAGCTGGAGGGAACAGCATGTGCAGCCTGAGGCAAGGAACCGAGCACAAGCCTTTTTTTTGCCATTTTCTCAAAATCGTCAATAACCTATAGTCGCATCATGCAGCCCATATATCTTTTGATTTCTAAGGCATTCTAAGGTTTGTATCATTCACAACTAAAGTTGCCAAATTACAGAAAATCTGGCATATAGGACCTGTTTCAAATGATGACTTTACGCTCAACATAGACACTTATATGCGCACTCCTCTGGAAAGGGAAAAATAGAATTTCTATTTTAAGTTCAATTATAATCTTATTACTATAAAATCATATAATAAAAAGTAATGGCATGGGACTTAAGGATATCTTGTCTGCTAAATGAACAAGCCTACAGCATGGCGCATAGCCATACAATTATGTCTTTTTGACAGTGTACAGTAGGACAACTCATATTCTATTCTTCTGAAATACATTTTCTTCATATCATGTATCTTTAGACTGGCCTAAAATAAATCATGGCTTTGTTGCGATGGTGTATATTCAATTGATTTATGATATTTTTAAATGTAGATGTTCCAAAGTTCATCAGCAGCTTGTATGCATGGAGGCCTGGAGATGCTCAACGTGTTGATGTTAATTAATGGTCAATTACGTGAGACTGACAGTCTTGCATGACAACCAGCTGACAAAATGTCATGACAACCAGCTGACAAAATGTCATGACCACCACAGCCCAACTTATTGTTTTGTGCAATAAAAAGTACTGTGCTTTACATTATGTGAGTGTGTTACCATTTTTGTTGAAATTAAATACAAAATTGACTCTGTGCTGACTGGCTTGTTTTTTTTGTATCATTGCAGAGACTGAGTTTCCCTTATTTCAGTCGAACCAAAACATTATACTTAATTGTTGAATCAACACATGGATTTTTTTTATTTATAATAAACTCCAATGGCTTCATATTGTGAGGTACTTGAATCACAGTGTTAGAGATGGGCTTGGCTGTGGGTTAACATTTTTTAATATGTCATGTTTCTGTGCATACAGCAGAGTTTCTTATATGAACCTTTTATATGCTCTTTTGTAAAATTTGTGTTTAGTCTGCAGTCCATGAGGACCTGCTGATATCCGGTGTTGCTGGCGGGAGAGAGTGGMCCTCTGAAGAGGCTGGTCACAAACCCTGGCCCTGGACTAGGACCCTGGATCAGGAGACATCGTTATTCCGTCCCGATTCGGAACTAGGACCGACATACGAGGGACAGAGATTCCACCACTACACAAAACACAACCAGTGGACAGGTGGACTGAACAACCTCAGTCCTGGTGGTCATCAGAGAGACAGAGGCTCCAGTCAGGGATCCAGTCTGCAGCCCAGACCCTTCTCTTCACAGTCTCAGTACAGGCATGAAGCAGGGCCTGGGGCTGATAGAGATAGACCCTCCTGTTCATATGATACAAACACCACAGTATCCATGATGAACAGAGCAAGTCACCCTGGGCTTCAGCCTTCACAGAGAGTGGTGGGAGACACCCCGGGTGGTAGTCAATCAGGAAGTCTTTCTTTTCCTTCAGGATCTCGTCTAATGCCTGGTGACTGGGTTCATAGAAAGCCTGGACCTGGGTCTAGCCTTCCTCGGTTACCTCAGGATTACCTCACCAATACAGACAGGGTCAGGATGGGCATTCACCATGAGAGGCACCTAACCTATAACACAGCACACAATCCCATCAACACCAAAACAATGGCTAGAGGTCAAGGAGGGAGCTCAAAGACTAACCACCTGGTGGTGGCTCCTGCTTCTACCTCCTCTGGTGTCATAGGGTCACAAAGTAAGAGACCAAGCAATAGGACAGATGCTGAAAAGCCGTATGCCTGCCCCACGTGTGGGAAGAGCTTTGCGGAGGCAAGGTATGTGAAGCAGCACCAGACCATTCACACCAAGGAGAGGCCCTTCAAGTGCAAACTATGTTCCAAGAGCTTCTCCTTCCTGAGTTACCTCATCAGACATAGGAGTGCCCACAATGGGGATAAATCGTAGCAATTCTTTAGCTGAACTATTATAGTTATCATGTGAAGTGTCCTGGGCTAAGAGTTTTTATTTTTTATTACTATGTCCCTCAGTTGAGCATCTGGGTACTCTAACATTCTCCCATAATACAGATTGGTTGTTTGGTGTGCTGGCATAGCCGACACACTGTCATTGAAGTCTAACACTATATAAATACAGTGCATTCGGAAAATATTCAGACCCTTCACTCAGTACTTTGTGGAAGCACCTTTGGCAGTGATTACAGCCTCGAGTCTTCTTGGGTATGACGTTACAAGCTTGGCACACCTGTATTTGGGGAGTTTTTCCCATTCTCTGCAGACCCGCAAGCTGTCAGGTTGGATGGTGGGCGTCGCTGCACAGCTATTTTCAGGTCTCTCCAGAGATGTATGATCGGGTTCAATTTCGGGCTCTGGCTGGGCCACTCAAGGACATTCAAAGACTTGTCCTGAAGCCACTCCTGCGTTGTCTTGGCTGTGTGCTTAGGGTTGTTGTCCTGATGGATGGTGAACCTTTTCCCCAGTCTGAGGTCCTGAGCTCTCTGGAGCAGGATTTCATCAAGGATCTCTCTGTACTTTTCTCCGTTCATCTTTCCCTCAACCTGACTAGTATCCCAGTCCCTGCCTCTGAAAAACATCCCTACAGCATAATGCTGCCACCACCATGCTTCACCGTAGGGATGGTGCCAGGTTTCCTCCAGACGTGATGCTTGGCATTCTCAGACCATGAGAAAACCAAGAGTTTTCTCATGGTCTGAGAATCTTTATGTGCCTTTTGGCAAACTCAAAGCGGGCTGTCATGTGCCTTTTACTGAGGAGTTGCTTCCGTCTGGCCAGTCTACCATAAAGGCCTGATTGGTGGAGTGCTGCAGAGATGGTTGTTCTTCTGGAAGGTTCTCCCATCTCCACAGAGGAACTCTGGAGCTCTGTCAGAGTGACCATCGGGTTCTTGGTCCCCTCCCTGGCCAAGGCCCTTCTCCCCCGATTGCTTAGTTTGGCCGAGTGGCCAGCTCTAGGAAGAGTCTTGGTGGTTCCAAACTTCTTCCATTTAAAAATGGAGGCCACTGTGTTATTGGGGATCTTCAATGCTGCAGAAATATTTTGGTACCCTTCCCCAGATCTATGCCTCAATACATTCCTTTCTCGGATCTCTTCGGACAATTTAATCGACCTCATGGCTTGGTTTTTGCTCTGCCATGCACTGTCAACTGTGGGACCTTATATAGACAGGTGTGTGTGTGTGTGCCTTTCCAAATCATGTCCAATCAATTGAATTTACCACAGGTGGAGTCCAATCAAGTTGTAGAAACATATCAAGGATGATCAATGTAAACCGGATGCACCTGAGCTCAATTTCGAGTCTCATAGCAAAGGGGCTGAATACTTATGTAAATAAGGTATCTGTTTTTATTTGTAATAAATTAGCTAAAATGTCTAAAAACCTGTTTTCACGTTGTCATTATGGGGTATTGTGTGTAGATTGAGGAAAATAATGAATTTAATCAATTTTAGAATAAGGCTAAAATTTCCAAATGCACTGTATATTCCCCCTTTGGAATTTGGTTTGACCTTTGTTCTAGTCATAACAAATATAATGTCCCTCCCAACATCTTTTTGCATAATCAGGTGGTACCTGTTCCTTTAAATACAATTAGGTGATCAAATCTGTTAATTAATGAGAAATCATGTTGTCCTTTTGATATGTTGACTTTTTATTAACTTGTTTATCATTTAGAAATAAAATGGGCTTAATTTTCATTCGAACCTATGAAAGGGTTTCCACTAGATTCTACGACCACAGTCATTTTGGCTATATCGTAAAAATGAATGATATAACAAAAAAAATGCTTTTTGGTCTTTATTTAAGGTTATGCATAAGGTTATCAGAGTGGTTAAGGTTAGTTTTAAAATCAAATGTTAAGAAGAGACATTGTGGAAATAGGCAGGGTTTAGACAATTATGAGTTTGGCTGTGGGATGTTAGTGACGACTGCTTGAAAGATACTGATCATGAATAGGCGGTTTGACGTGTAACGTAATAAATACCGTAATTCAAATTACAGCGCGCATTCCCTTCATTTAGCCACACCCTTCTATGACGCCTACCAATAACATAATTTCTCTTCAGCGTAAACGGAAGTAAATTACGAAGAGCAACTTTAACGTTAGCGTGTTTATCGTTGCTGTATAGACGTTTATTAACACCATGGCACTTAAAATTACTAATTTAACGGCACAGAATCTCATCTTTACCATATGTAATCTTTAATACATGTTAGAGACAGGACTTTGTGATAGATATATAGTTAACGCTAGCTAGCTGCTAACGTTAGCTAACAATGACTAACGGTATGGTTTTCCACACGCAAATAGCCTCCATCATGGAGGTGCTAGCGAATTCAGCCGTAGCAGAGATCTGTAAACTCGTAGACGACGACTATGCAGTGTTTCGTTTGGAAATAACTCAAAGCCAGAAAGAAAACAAGGCATTGCGGAGGAAACTACAGCTATTTGAACTGAAGATGGCACGGGACCGCGTCCTAGCCAGTCGTCCCAGTATCAAGATCCTCGACCGGTACAGAGGAATGGCAAGAGGTATATTCTGCAGAAGGCGGAGGCTACGCGGCCTGTCGGTTCATATATAGATAGCTCAGTGCCTGTCCCCCCCCCCTTCTGCACGAGTTCAGATGTGTTACCCAGAATTGCATCTTGGTCAGTTTTTGGATAGTATGCAATAATTCCCCTGATTACTTAGCTATCTTGCACAAAGACACAATATCATATTCTAACCATATTCTATTTACTTAATTTCCTATTATTTACTCAGTAAAAAACTGTGATACATGGAACATAATACAATACAGAGAAATAAATAGCATATCAAGAAGTTATGAGAAATGTTACCTTAAATAATTTCCAATTCTAGACAGTGTCAATAGGGTACAATATACAGTTGAGCATTGACAGTACCTAACTTAACCCCATCTTTCCCCCAATCTCACTCTCAGGTGAAGGACATCTCACTGGAGGCCACAGGAGCTTTGTGAAGCCAGCGGGACACAATACATGGGGAGATGACCAACCAATCACTGTTGATGAGGGGAGTGGAACCTCAACCCAGCATGTTATCATGATAGAGGTTAGTGTAATAGTGTTGCATAAAAAATGCTACTTTGTAAATCCATAGCCTGTTTATTTCAGCAAGGCTTTCTTCAGCTATTGACTTGCGTACATGCACATTTACCATAGGGGAGCTTGTTTGACTTCCCTATGACATTGTTATCCAATTTAGGTAATAACCTCTCTTGTGTCAGTCTATAGATGCAGAGACTGCAGGCCCTGGAGTCAAGCAGGAGAGGGCTGAAGGAGAGGACCCACGGCACAGTAGAAACATCCAGACTGGAGCGGCTGGAGTGCCCCCTGTAGCCACAGAGGACCCCACCAACGCCACAGTGCAGCCCAGGACCCAACGCAGCATCACGGAGGTCAGAGACAGACACAAGTCAGAGACAGACACAGAGACTTTAACTGTAATACAAAGCCTTTTACTCACAGAATCTGACCACAGATCAGACCCAGAGAGACTCGGGCTGGGGCCACTGGGCTGTGCTCCTGGCTCAGAGTATTTACTTTACGGTAACCCGAACATGAGGGCTGTTAATTCCCATCTGGACTCAGGTGACGTGTTAGAGACTGGCAATGATCCGTCTTGTTCTTACGCTACAGAGATGGACCCTGGCAACATGCGATTGGGTTTAGAGACACACACTGATCTGTCTACAGGGGACTGGAACCGGTACAGTAGTAGTGTATACTCTGAAGGGTGCCTAGATAAGAAAGTGGAGGTTATAGTCGTAGATGAAGTGACTGTGAAAGTGGAGGGTGACCCTCCCACATGGAATG
Source organism: Salvelinus sp. IW2-2015 (assembly GCF_002910315.2). Taxonomy (NCBI): domain Eukaryota; kingdom Metazoa; phylum Chordata; class Actinopteri; order Salmoniformes; family Salmonidae; genus Salvelinus; species Salvelinus sp. IW2-2015. Next base: position 3,578,296 of record NC_036873.1, read on the forward strand.
CAGATAGTCACCTAGGAGACAGACACTCACAGGGCAGAGATTTCTTAGATTACAGGGAAAGCTTAGAGACAAGTCAAAATGTTGCGACCCATTCCCCTTTACACGCACTCAAGGATCACGACCCAGTGTCAACGTCGATGGGGCATTCCGATTCACACGGCCGCGTCCTTTTCGATCAGGTATTGAACTCAAACGACAGGCATAGAGCCCAGGTTCAGGGAGGGGGAGAAACATCAGGTGGTATTAAAGAGAAGCAGTTCCTCTGCACGTTCTGTAACAAAGGCTTCAGCTGCCCCCAGAAGGTGGAGATTCACCAGAGGGTCCACACAGGGGTGAAACCCTATAGCTGTAACCAGTGTCACATGCGCTTCGCCCAGGCTGGCAACCTGAAGAGGCACCAGATGGTCCACACAGGACTGAAACCCTTCAGCTGTCCCCAGTGTCCCATGTGCTTTGCTCAGGCTGGTGACCTGAAGAGGCACCAGAGGGTCCACACAGGGGAAAAACCCTACAGCTGTACCCAGTGTCCCATGCGCTTCGCCCAGGCTGGTCACTTGAAGATGCACCTGAAGGTCCACACTGGAGAGAGGCCGTTCGCCTGTACACACTGCGGGAAGAGGTTCTCAGAGAGAAGCTACCTCAGGATACACCAGCAGAAAAAACATTCCACTCTATAACAGAAAGTAACCATTCCAATCGATAGCTTCTGATGTTTAGATCCTACCCTGCTTTAAAGACAAAGATGAATTTTCATTGATGTCAATCGAAATTAGCCACAGATGCATTTGAAATAGTGAGAGTAACAGATTTCAGTGTTTAATATTCCTGAGTAGAATATTGCATCCAGACATTGTGTGATACACTGTATGATATACTGTATAACCCTAAAAAAGTCTGTTAGATAGTGTTTGTACTGTGTCGGATATAAGATGTTCAAATGCCTGTTTCATTACTTCCATTCAACTACAATTTTTTCCCAAGACACTTTTCATCAGAAAATGTATGCAGTTTATCAAGTTCATGCAGATTTTTAGTTGAGAAGTGTATGTGTGGTTTTCATATGGTGTATTTCAAGACTTCCTCCCGTGATTAAACTTTTCCTGTTGTAAAGTGATATTCCAAGTATAAATACAGGTTTAAATGGTGAAAAAATTGAACAAAAGTATTTTGGACATTACCTTGCTCCTTGAAGTTTGCAGTTTTCAATGAGTTGGTTTGATGGGAAGTTGTGATGCCATCGGCCTAGTGAACAAAAGAAGAAAGGCCCAACCCACCCACTTGTGCTATGTCCTGGACCACCTATTGAGATGTTCCTTTTATTAAGTAAATCAGGTGTTACGAGGTGAAAAGGAGACTGCAGTGGCATCTTAACACTTGTTTAATAAACACGAAATGGGACTTTTCATTTTAAGACTCATTGAGACTCTCTTTAGTATACATCCCATCTCACCCTATTCTGCATACATACAACAGCGCTTTATAACCAATATACACTTACTAAATAGACCTACACATACCCACACACTAACAAACACCTACTGTACACCTCAAAATAGTTTAGTCAGGTTTGTCGGATGACTTTTGACTTAACATAGCTGACTTATTTTTACCCTAAATATCATAGTTATGTCCACCATGATGGGTTTAACAAAAATGAAGTCATTCTGTAACTACAGTGTAGGACTCAAACGTAGTGATGATGGGCAAACACTCCATGTTTAAAGTGTCTTTATTATCTGTGTGTACGTACCTGAGGGAGTGTATGTCTGTATCATCTGTCTCTTCCAGGAGGAAGAGGGTCCAGAGGTGCTGCTGATGAATGAGGAGGGGTGTGAGGAGGGTCTAGACTACACCTTCTCCTGAACCCATAGAAGAAACAGCTGAGCACAGGACCACACACAGTCTCACTGAGGTGAGCCACTGTAAACAATTGTCTGCATGGTATTAAGTCAGGTCCAATATCCACAAAGCAACTCAGAGTAGAAGTGATGATCTAGGATCATATTTGCCTTTTAGATAATAATGAATAACACTATGTAGACAGGTGGGGTCCTGATCCTTGATCAGCACTTCTACTCTGAGACTGCAGATAAGGGACCATGCTTTTGAATGATCTAACCATTAAAGTGTCAAGTAATCAAATCATCTATCACTTTTCCAGTTTTAAATCAACTACCATTGTACTCATAGCAATCCCTCATTGCCCAATCAGAAGATGTTCCATAGCAGGGTGCTCATAACAGATTTCTTTATCCAACATCCTCTCACTCTGTATCTCTTACAGTCAGCAGACATGGAGGATGGGAAGCCTGATCTGCTACTAGTCAAAGAGGAGACAATAGAAGACGGGCCAGAGAGCACTGACCTGCTGAGTGGACTAAAGAAGGGGGAGCAAGGTAAGGGAGAAATACATATAGCCTTCATACAGTAATAGAGTTTCAATGGGATGCCTTCTTGGATTCCCAGACCAGTGAAGGCAAGGGCCCAGGGGACATCACCAAGCAGGCCAGGACCAGAGGCGACATAGTGGAGGGGGATTGCTGTGGGATTATTTAAGATACTCTTTGAAGAGATAGGGTTTCAGATGTTTTCGGAAGATGGGCAGGGACTATGCTGGCCTAGCTTCAGGGGGAAGCTGGTTCAGGGCATAAAATTAACACCTACTAAATGCGGGTAGATTTATGTATTGACGGGTAAGAATTTCTATTTCACCAGCCACGTTGGTGGGTGGTCAATTTGCAGGGCTCTACAGTGCCAGCATTACATTTACAAATAAAAATAGTCAAAAGTCAAGCATGAGCACATCTTTTCTTTCATAGCTGCTAATCGCACAAAGAAATATGAATCCTATATCCCACCTTGCGCAGCAACACTGCCTGGCTGGGAAGCTATGTGCACTGAGTGAAGTGCTGAGAGATTCATTTTTGGAGTCACTGCACACAGGCATAAAAGTTTGTCTAATTTACTCAAAAGTCTACAAATTGAGACTTTGTCCTCGTGTTCCTTGGCTATTTACATTGTTTTGTTCATAACCTCGGTTGTTTTTCAACATTAGTTTGATTCTGCTACTTCAACTGATAGTTTACAGACACCCTAGTCAGGTCCCAAATCTCACACGCACACAGACACACCTAACACGACTCGAAGTGGCCCCGATACCACGTTAACCTCACCCTTTAAAGTGGATGCTGAACATTTAGTTTTATCTGATATTTTGGTTAAAGGACTCGGGTCACTAAATGTTTTATGAAGTTCAGCAAAATACCACATTACTTCATACTAATACATTTCTTGTTTTGAAACATGACAAAGCATCATCCGTTTTATTGTTGTTGATGTAAAAAATCAGAGTGCCTGGTAAATGTTTTCATCTACCTGCCACAGTGGCTGGTGGTCCAAAAAGTATATTTTAGGGCCTGAGCTGGTTCCACCATTGGGGTGTCAGGACAGAGAAGAGCTTGGACCGGGCTGATCAGGAGCTGCCCTCCCGTAGGGGTGGGAGGAACAAGAGACCAGAGGTGCCAGAACGTAGTACTCGGGTTGGGGTGTAGGGTTTGAGCATAGCCTGAAAGTAGGGAGGGGCAGTTCCTCTTGCTGCTCCGTAGGCAAGTACCATGGTCTTGTAGTGGATGCGATCTTGGACTGGAAGCCAGTGGAGTGTGCGGAGGAGTGGGCTGACATGGGAGAATTTGTGAAGGTTGAACACCAGACGGGCTGCAGCGTTCCTGATAAGTTGCAAGGGTTTGATAACACAAGCGGTGAGCCTCCCCAACAGAGTTGCAGTAGTCCAGACGGTGTCGAAGACAATGGATAGATCAAGGACGATGAGAACAGAGGAGAGCGAGTGAGCAGTGCAGAGAGCCTCCATAACACAGAGAAGAGCAGTCTCGGTTGAGTGACCATCCAGAAGCATGACTGGTTAGGGTCAAGAACATCGTTTTGAGAGAGTTCGTCAGAGACAGCACACTCTAGTATCTAAGGGATACCGGTCTGTAGTTTGACGTCGGAGGGGTCGAGTGTTGGTTTCTTGAGGATGGGACGACTCTGCCTATTTTGAAGTCGAGGGGACGCAGCCAGTGGTCAGGGAAGTGAGCAATGGGAGGTCTCCAGAGATGGTCTGGAGAAGGGAGGAGGGGGTCGAGCAAGCAGGTTGTCGGGCGGCTAGATCTCACTAGTTGCAGAATTTCATATGGAGAGAGGGAAGAAAGAGGTCAGGGAGAAGGGTAGTTCTGTGTGAGTGGGACCAGTGGACTCAATAGGCTGAGTGAATGGGGAGCGGATGTCATCAATCTTCTTTTCAAAGTGGTTGACAAAGTTATCCGCAGAATGGGAGTGAGTGGACAATTAAGGAGGGAGGAGAAGTTGGAAAATAGTTTCCTAGGGTTAGAGGCAGAAGCTTGAAATTTAGAGTGACGTAAAGTGGCTTTTGCAGCGGATACAGAGGAAGAGGAGGTGGAGAGGAGGGAGTGAAAGTATGATAGGTCCTCCGTAAGTTAAGTTTTCCTCTATTTTCACTCAGCTGCCCGCAGACCTGTTCTCTAAGCACGCAATGAGTCACTCAGCCACGGAGCAGGAGAGGACCGAGTCTTCCAGGAGGAAACGGGACAGTGCGAGTCATAGGATGTGGAAAGGGAGGATGATAGGGTCAAAGAGAGAGGAGGGAGAAGGATTTAGCAGAAGGGAGAGATGAGAGAGAGCGAAGATTGCGACAGTGCATGACCATCTGGGTCGGGGCTAAGTGGCTAGGGTTGGAGCAGAGGGAGACAGAAAAGGAAACAAATTAGTGATCAGAGACCTGGAAGGGGGATGCTGTGAGATTAGTAGGCGAACAGGCTCTAGTAAATATGAAGTCAAGTGTATTGCCTGCCTTGTGAGTGGGAGGGGACTGGGAGAGGGCGATGTCAAAGGAAGGGAAAAGAAAGAGTTGGAAATAAATTAATCGAAGGCAGACGTCGGGAGGTTGACGTCGCCCAGTACGAGCGGTGACCCATCGCCAGAAAATGAGCTTATCAAGGTGTCAAGTTCATTGAGGAACTCAAAGGGCAGCTGGTAGAGGATTTGATGACAACAATGTTATTGTTGCACACAGGGGAGAAATCCTACACCTGCCCCCAGTGTGAGAAGAGGTTTTCCCTCCAGCACCGACTGAAGAGCACCAGAGGGTCCACACCGAGGAGAAACCCTACAACTGCACCTACTGCGAGAAGAGATTCTCCCACCAGCAACAGCTGAAGATGCCCCTGAAGGTCCACACGGGAGAAAGGCCGTTTGTCTGTACGCATTGCGGGAAGAGGTTCTCAGAGAGGAGCAACCTCATGATACACCAGCAGAAAATGCACACAGCCCAGGAATAGCGTATAGTGTGATATGTAGTACTAGTTAGTTTTTGTACATTTTATTATTTTGGATTTGGATGAATAGAGAACTGGATGAGGTGAACTGAGGAAAGAATGAGTGTGATGAGGCAGAGTCGATATGTTGGTGATATGGTGTCTGTAAAAATGCTTCACTGAGGAAAAGTGATAAACTTGTACTGTTCTTTGATGCAGGTGTTTTATAATGAGGAGATGATAGTGTTTTAATGTTTACTTGGGATAAAGTAGTGAAGCTGTGTGTAACATAATGTTGAAACTATGTATTCTAAAATTTATTTGATCAAAGCGAGGGTACCATACTTTACAGAAAATGTGAAGTGTTACCATAGTGAGAAAAGTTATTCTACTTGTCACATGTATTATTTTGTGCAATAAGAATAGTGTACTTCACGTTATGTGAGTGTATGACCATTTTGTTCAAATTAAATACAAAATTGACTCAGTGCTGACTGACTTGGTTATTTTTGTATAATTGCAGGAACTGAGGAACCCTTCTCCGTCAAACCAAAACATGATACTTAATTATTGAATCAACACATATGGCCATTTAATAAACTCCACTTTCTCCAGATCGTTAGGTACTTGAATCACAGTGTTAGAGATGGGCTTGACTGTGATTAACATTTTACAATATTATGTTTCTGTGTGTACAGTAAAGAGTTTCTTACAGTGCTTTCAGAAAGTATTCACAACCCTTGACTTTTTCCACGTTTTGTTGTGTTCCAGCCTGAATTTAAAATGGATTACATTTAGATGTTTTTGTCACTGACCTAAACACAATACACCACAATGTCAAAGTGGAATTATGTTTTTACACATTTTTATAAATGAATTAAAAATGATAATATTAAATGTTTTGAGTCAATAAGTATTCAACCCCTTTTGTTATGGCAAGGCTAAATAAGTTCAGGAGTAAAAATGTGCTTAACAAGTCACATAATAAGTTGCATGGACTCACTCTGTGTGCAATAACAGTGTTAAACATGATTTTTGACTGACAGCCTCATCTCTGTACCCCCCCACCCACACAATTATTTGTAAGGTCCCTCAATTGAGCAATGAATTTCAAACAGATTCAACCACAAAGACGAGACCAGGGAGGTTTTCCAATACCCCGCAAATAAAGGTAACTATTGGTAGATGGATAAACAAATTAAAAAGCAGTATTCCTTTGAGCATGGTGAAGTTATTAATTACACTTTGGATGGTGAATCAATACACACACTCACTATGAAGATACAGGTGTCCTTCCTAACTCCGTTGCCGGAGAAGAAGGAACCCGCTAAGGGATTTTACCATGATTCCAATGGTGACTTTAAAACAGTTACAGAGTTCAATGGCTGTGATAGGAGAAAACTGAGGATGGATCAACAACATTGTAGTTACTCCACAATATTAACTTAATTGACACATGGAAAAGAAGGATGCGTGTGCAGAATAAAAATATTCCAAAACATACATCCTGTTTGCAATAAGGAAAATAAGTAAAACTGCTAGAAATGTGGCAAAGAAATGAACTTTGTCCTGAATACAAAGCGTTATGTTTGGGGAAAATCCAACAACACATCACTGAGTACCACTCGTCAAGCATGGTGGTAGTTGCATCATGTTATGGGTATGCTTGTCATCGGCAAGGACTAGAGTTTTTTTTGTTGATAAAAATAAACGGAAGCACAGGCAAAATCCTAGAGGAACACCTGGTTCAGTCTGCTTTCCAACAGACACTGGGAGACTAATGTACCTTTCAGCAGGACAATAACCTACAACATAAGGCCAAATATACACTGATTGGTTACCAAAACAACATTAAATATTCCTGAGTGGCCTAGTTACAGTTTTGACTTAAATCTATAGCAAGACTTGAAAATGGCTGTCTAGCAATGATCAACAACAACTTGACAGAGGTTGAAGAATTTGTTAAAGAATAATGTGCAAATATTGTACAATCCAGGTGTGCAAAGCTCTTAAGCTTGTTCAGACTGCAGGCCTTAACGCTCAAATCAGTTTTGTTTTTCAAATCTGTTTTGAACTACTGACTGTCCAAACAGCAAGTTACAATTGACCAAATCGGATTTGTGTGTGTTCAGACAGCAGTCATTTGCTGACAAAGATGCACTAGTTGTCATAATAACGACGGGTGTGTGTGGGCGGATTGGTGGTGGTGCTTGTGCTGATGTAGCAAGCTAAGGTGACAACAATGCCTGCCATGGACGTTTCCCAGTTGTTTTGAATGTTCAAAATCATAGTGTAAGAACACATTTAAAGACTCAAAGGATAAGATGATCCAACTTTCAAAACAAGTATTTTTTGGTGAGTCACAGCTATCAACTAGCTAGTCGCCATAAGTTAGCTGTTTAGTTTTCTAGCACATTCACTTATTTGTATGTAAACAATTAACAAGCTAGTTAGCTACCGTACCACATGTGTTTGTCAAATTGTCAGAGTAGCCAGCAAGCAACAAGATATGTCGAATAACAGTCTAAAAAAACACGAGGGAAAATAATCGGATATGACTTGTGTCTGAACGGTCAAATGGCCAGGAATCAGATTTGTATCTGACTTCAAACCACCTACGAAAATGTGGCTTGAAATATTCGATTCCATGTGCTTTTAGACTGTTCAGAATACAGGACATATAACAGATTCTAATCGGATATGCAAATAAATTAGATTTGATTAATTTCAAACTGCCAATGTGAGCACGGCTTTAGAGATTTACCCAGAGAGACTCACCTGTAATCGCTGGCAAAGGTGATTCTAACATCTAATGACTGAGGCATGTGAATACTTATGTAAAATTACATATCTGTATTTCATTTTCAATACATTTGAAAAAATTCTAAAAACATGTTTTCACTTTGCTATTATGGGGTAGTGTGTGTAGATGGGTGAGGAAAAAAATATATTTAATACATTTTGAATTCAGGCTGTAACACAACAAAATGTGGAATAAGTCAAGAGGTATGAATAGTTTCTAAAGGCACTGTATGCTCTGATAATGTAACCTTTACAAAATAAATTCCTTTCTTATAATTTCACATTGTTTTTATGTCAACATATAAAAAACCATGACAATTACTATAAGAAAAATACAATATTTGTATATACATGTTCAGGTATGAATTTTCATGGTTAAGGATGGACAGCACTTCCTACTGAACAGTTTATTTATCTACAGCTATGCCTTTGGTCTCCCATCCTGGGGTTTAACCAAGCCAAGCCCTGCTTAGCTTTGATATTTGTCACAGACTATTAGCAATGTGAATGAGCATAATTGTTGACAGATCTCCACTTAATAATTAAATAGAATCACTGCTATCCAACCATTCTTCCTCCTATCCTTCTACTCCCACTCCTTCAGGTTTTCCCCTGTCTCCTCCTGCTATTCCTCGCGGTAGACTTGGCTTCACTCTTCAATAAGTGTGACGTTGCGTGCTTCAATGACGTCAGACAGTGGTATGCAAGTGCTTTGAAATGTTGTATGTCCCACGTATGTGAGACCTTAGAAGGCTTAGCTTATGTAACAGTATAACTTTAGACCGTACCCTCGCCCCGACACGGGCGCTAACCAGGGACCTTCTGCACACATCAACAACGGTCACCCACGAAGCGTCGTTACCCATCGCTCCACAAAAGCCGCGGCCCTTGCAGAGCAAGGTGCAACACTACTTCTAGGTTTCAGAGCAAGTGACGTAACTGATTGAAACGCTACTAGCGCGTACCCGCTAACTAGCTAGCCATTTCACATCCGTTACACTCACCCCCCTTTCAACCTCCTCCTTTTCCGCAACAACCAGTGATCCGGGTCACGGCACCAATGTAACAGTATAACTTTAGACCGTCCCCTCGCCCCGACACGGGCGCGAACCAGGGACCTTCTGCACACATCAACAACGGTCACCCACGAAGCGTCGTTACCCTCGCTCCACAAAAGCCGCGGCCCTTGCAGAGCAAGGTGCAACACTACTTCTAGGTTTCAGAGCAAGTGACGTAACTGATTGAAACGCTACTAGCACGTACCCGCTAACTAGCTAGCCATTTCACATCCGTTACACTTACATGTCTCTCGTATTTTTTTAATACAATCCTAGCAAGAGCTAGTTATTACCATGGTCCAAGTGTTTTGAAATTCAAATGTCCCACGCACTGTATATCTCCCACATCTGCTATGTGTATTATTGCTATGAACCACCCATGGCTGTAGCAAACATTGCCACTTAGTAATTTACTTACTCGGCCACATACTGTTGGCTGTATTTATACTGATGTACGCCACCATGTCACTGTGTTCCTCAACGCAACAACGAGCAAAACATGCTCAAGTCAAGTCCCTCTTAACTGTTTCCGTTATTAAAAACCCAGAGCTCACAAGCTTATCTATCATCTGTGATATGGGATCTTTACAATCAGTCCTTGACCTCAAGCTGTTTTCAGTAAATGGCCTGAAGCCTTCAGGTCTTGTGATGACTGGGGGCAAATATTAAACATAAACGAACATGAACATGAACCTGTACTTGATATTCCAGACTGACTGTTCCCTACAAACTGAATCCGTGTAGGACATTTTAACGTCTGTTTAGGAGGGTAATTAACTTGTCATTTGAAACAGGCTTGTGTAAATCCCTGTTTTTAGAGACAGTAAACCTAGGCAGAACAAGGACAGGTATGTAATCGTTCGTCCAAACAGTTGAGCAAGTAAAACGAGAGTTTCTATTGGACAAATTCAGGTATGTCCCCATTCTTTTTACAGTCTATGTAGGTCCCTCCCCGTATCGTTCCATTTAAGAAACGTTTTGCAACAGAATCGGCGTAATGCATATAATAAAATACAAATTAATACGGCCCAGCTGAATATTTACCTTACTGATGTGATGTATATGGAATAAAGTAATTACTTCTATTCTACTATATTCTTGCTAACACACTGTTCTTTATAAACAAGTCTGCTCTGAGTTAGAAATATACTGATCATAGGACATTTGATGTGTAATAAGCAGTACCGTAACTAAAAGAACAGCACGCGTTCGTTTTTCATTTAACCACACCCTTTAGCTATGACGCCAACCAATAAGATCCTTACACGGAAGTGAACAATTTCGTCACTTAGCGTTTTAGTTATTTAGACGTTTGTTTACACCCGGGAACTCAAAATATGACTTATTCAACTTCCCAGTATCACATACTTACCCCAAGTCGTGTTTAATTTTTGTTGGTGAAAGCACTTGTTGATATATGTTATCTAGGTAATGCTATTTAGCTAGCTGCTAACAATGGCTAACTGTAACGATATGGGTTTTCACACTCAAATAGCCTCCGTCATGGAGGTGCTAGCGAATGCAGCCGTGGCAGAGATCTGTAAACTCGTAGACGACGACTATGCAGTGTTTCGTTTGGAAATTTCTCAAAGCCAGAAAGAAAACAGCGGATTACGGAGGAAACTACAGCTACTGGAACTGAAGGTGGCACGGGAGCGTCGTCCCAGTAGTGTCAAGATCCTCGACCGATACAAAACAGGATTGGCTAGAGGTACATGTTGCAGAAGGCCGAGGGTGCTGTCGCCCCGTTTCCCATGTGTTCAGATGTCTTACCAAGAATTGGGTCTTGGTCAGTTTTTGGATAGTATGGAAAAATTCCCGTGATTACTTAACTACCTATCTTGTGCAAAGACACTATCGTATTCTAACCAGATATGCGAGACTTTTTGATGAAGAATTAAAGCAGTTAGCGCCGCTGCCTCGAATAAACATTCATAGTTGTAATCAAAACCATATTTTGGGGATGTCATAGTACGCTTACAATGTTTATATTATAGCTTGAACAGACACTAATATTATTTGGTTGTGATCTTTGTAAAATACCTATTTTGGCTGCAGCACTTGTTAGCTAAAATGCTAACGCGCATTGACATAGGCTGTAGTATTTTATTTGATTTATTTAACCATTTAACTAGGCAAGTCAGCTAAGAACAAATTCTTATGTACAATGACGGCCTACACCGGCCAAACCCGGACGACGCTGGGCCAATTGTGCGCTGCCCTATGGGACTCCCTATCACGGCCGGTTGTGACAGCCTGGAATCGAACCAGGGTGTCTGTAGTGACGCCTCAAGCACTGTGCCACTCGGGAGCCCAGTGGCCTAAAGTTAGCCAAAGAGCCATTTTACTGGTTGAAGTTGTTTTAAAAAAAAGTGTAATGCAGTTGATTTGTGATGAGACCAGTGGTGATTTTACCATGTAAATCTTGGTGGGGCAAAAAAAAACAATGTGGGATGCATGCCAGCAAAGCCACAACACCAAACAATACATGAATTGCACTATAACAGTGACAAACGGTGCCCACAAACTGTTAGGGCCTACATAAAGCTGTCCCAACACCTTACCACTGCTACACCTGGCTATCAGCGGAG